>NC_090265.1:542977774-543277774 GCF_040414725.1 Anabrus simplex | reverse complement strand
GGGTTGGTAATACATTACCTTTGATTTCTCATTGCTCTGGTAGTCAAGATGTTCCTAACATTGTATCTCTGGAACTCCTGTGAATTTATTTTATTGAAAAGCGTCTTGAGTTGTTGACTCTTGTGTTATAACCTTACCCACCCTTCTGACGCCACAATTCATTGTGGATTTTGGTTTATCACAGTTTAATTTAATTTTACCTGCCGCTATATGGTGTCACTCGGATGCTATCTTAGTTACCCTCTGTGGTATGTTTAACTATCTTGCTGATCTGTGTTGTTAAAACTAGTATTTATGAGATTACTAGCTAGACTTACAGTCAGTACTAAGGTTTTAGCCTGCTTGTAGAGTATGGGATCTTCAAGTTAGGTGGCGTCTTTCTTCTTCTACACTGCCTTTGAGCTTTTCAATCTGGCGAGACCCACCTCTTTCATTTATGTATTTTATTTTGCCTCATTTTCCCTTTGGAAAAGGTACCTATGTGGTTGTGTTCATCTCATAGTGTGAGAGTCACCTCCTCACTTATGATTAGTCCGGTAATCCACCGAGGTCCCCTGGGACAATTGAAATGGATTCGGTCCTCACTTCCTGCTCCTATTGGTCTGGTTAGGTTTCTTGATTTGAGGTGCCTTGTGAATCTTTTCTTTTGAAATTAGGTTGCCTATCCTAGATCCTAATGTTAGTGCTTAATTCTGTGAAGTGTGGAATTATATAACCTTAGGATTTACAGCATTTCTGAGGTTTTCCTTCCCTTCCTTTTTTGCTAGTTGCTTTGCGTCGCACCGACACGGATAGGTCTTATGGCGACGATGGAATAGGAAAGGCCTAGGAGTGGGAAGGAAGCGACCATGGCCTTAATTAAGGTACTGCCCCAGCATTTGCCTGGTGTGAAAATGGGAAACCACGGAGAACCCTCTTCAGGGCTGCCGACATTGGGGTTCGAACCCACTATCATCCGGATGCGACCCTAACCGTACGGCCAACTCGCCCAGTAATTCTTATGAAGTTACATTCCTTTCTGTTGTTATCCATGGTGATAGTGTAAAAGGTTGATGACATTACATCGAAGTCTTGTTCCTAGCATTGTTTTGTAGTGAAGATCGTTGTAGAGTACTATTGCTCTGCTACCACTTACTGCGCCACCACGGTACCGAAATGAGCAAGCACAAGTAAAAACACATTATGATTACAGTAATAGGAATAAAACACAAGGCACAAAAGAAGACAGAGCACACAACATACCTTAAAACCCAGAGGTGAGATACGAAAGGAGTGGATCAGGAAACGTCCCGATACGGTATGAACATCACTATCAATTAAAAGAAGAACACCTTTTAAAATAGAACCATGACAACTTTTAAACTTTAAAATAGAATTAACAGAAAGCAAAATGAAGGTTTAAAATTAATGAACATAAAGCAGATTACGGTTTAAAATTAAATTAAAAGAAATCAAAATGTAAAGTCATCTTCAATTAACAATCTAAGGTGGTATAAATAACCACAATTCTTCAAATGAGAACAAGATTCACAACCAAGGGCCTAACTCTATTCGAAACGCGATCGGCCGACGCAAAAGGAAAATATTTGAAACGCTAAACCAATTAACATAAATTTATCTTAAAATAAATTCAGGTAGACTCTTAATTTTTTATTTCTTTAAAACAAATTTCCAGTTTTAGTTAAGTTGTACTGGTTACAAGAAGTCGCACTGTGTTTCCGCAAGGCATATTACCAAAATAATCCACAAGATTGAGTTTAAATCAGTTACATTAAAATATAATTAGACCAGAAAAGTATAACCACGAAGAAGCAAGAAAGTGTGCAAAAATCACTTAAAAAATAAGAAACCTTAGATACACCACAGACACTAATTACATCCACAGACAAACACCACGCCGGCTTCCTCAACCAACAATCATCATGGCCATCACCATAGCGACTACCAAGCAAGGAGATAGAACAACCAATCCCGAAACAAAGCACAACAATAGGAAGCTCGCACAAGATAAACAAAAGAGAAACCGTTAGATCCCATAACTCAAAACATTGCAAGCTAATATAAAATAAAAGGGCGAAAAGAAAATTAATATTAAGAACGGGATCAAATAATAATTTTAAAACTCTTGCAGAAACTCACCTGGTAGTTAAATCGCCTTTAACATAAACTTGAAATGAAGAATAAGTTACATGATATTTCGAAGAAGTCCACTGGGAATAATAATACAATTTAAGCAGTAATTAACGGAATTACAACACGGTGAGACGGTTTAACTCGACTCAAATAGAAATCACATGACTAGTTAGTAGGTCTAAATTTTAATTTACACAGCAGAAGTCCATTAAAAGGAATACATTTGAGAAGAGAACTTTTTCAAAATTTCGCAAGATAGAAGTAATGTTCACACGATCTGCAACATAGTTCCAAAGTGATGACCACGCGAGGCTCATGTCTTGGTCCAGATGCATTTTTGAATTCAAAGCCGAAACACACAAATATTTCATTCATTGCATTACTTACAGTTTATTTGCAGCCGCACTATGAAATGCAGATGACTTCCACAAGATACAAACCACGCGGGAGTGCATACCTGAAGTTATTCAAACATAAGATCATTCACAGGAGGATGATTTAAAGAAACTGAAGATGACTTAAGGAACGTTCCAGGATGGATACACCCTTCGGTATGATCATTATCCCAGTTCCATTGGTACGGGCCAAGCCCATACGCTACAGCGTTCAATTCGGCAAGTTGACTGGATGGCGACTCAACACAGAATGATGGCCGACTCCTGCTCACTCACAGCCGCAGCTGGGCATAAACAAGAAGCCGCGCTCTCATTGGACAGAGCAAACGAAGTTAGACTCGCTGCCACAGGGGACAGCACTAAGCAGGAACGAACACTTCAAGAGCGTAGGTCGTAGAGACACACCAATGAAATATCAGAGAATATGAGCCCACAGAGGCGAGGTAAAGTTTTAAAACATCCAACGTTACATCCAGTTCACAGAGAAGATAAAAACAGAAGACTAATGGGAAATAAATTCCCAGTAACACAAATTTCCACGGCGAGGTGCTGTATCTAAAAATGTTAATGAAGGGGGCGAAAATGTAACCTCGGTTACATCTTGGACACTGAGAGACGCACAGAATTGCGCTTTCGGATGAATCTAAAAGGGAATCAAGTCAAATGGGACAATAAAGTGTGGAATTTGTATTGTTGGATGAAGGTTATGATAACAGGGATATAGGTGTTACGCCGGAACTTCAGACTGGCGGGATAGTATTTATATTGGTACTAGCGAATGTACCCGTGCTTCGCTACGGTATTCTACATTGTATTCGAATATCGAAGTAAATAGTGTACATGCAGTAAATAAGATTGTTTTAAAATTGCATGTCTCTTAGCGTTATCCGAGAAAGAGCATGGGAAGGACCCCGTACGTTGTTTCCAATGCAAAGTGTTTGTTACGGATTTGTGATATAACGGCGGCTCACTTGACTACTGCCATTCACAATCGAGTTGGGAAGTTTACATTATAATTGCAGGCCCCATTGCCTACTACGCGGACAGAATCGATTTGGGGAGTTTCCGTTAAAATGGCAGCCCCCTTTTCCTACTTCCAGACAGATTACAGTTGAGGAGTTTCTATTATAATGGCATGCAATTACCCTACTATCACTCGAAATTGAGTTGTGCAGTTATCATTATAATGCCAGGCCCATTTTCCTACTGCCAGCCAGCTTACTGCCAGTCACACCAAGTTGGTGAGTTTCCATCAAAATAGCAGGCCACTATGCTTAATGCCAGTCACATTTTAGATGAGGACATTTCTTTATAATGGCGGGCACCCTTGCCTACTGCCAAACACAATCGGGTAAAGGAGTTTTAAACAAAACTGCATGCTCACTTGCCTTCTGCAAGTCACATCGAGAAGGGAACTATTCATTACAATTGTAGGCCTTCCTTACACAGGAGTTGGAGAAGGAACCCTTTCCTACTGCCAGTCAAAGTCGGTGTGGGGAGTACTGATTACAATAGCAGACCCACCCTTTCTCGATCGCTAAAAATCGACATCAGTGAATATATATAGATCGGCATACGAAAGTATATGCATGTAAAAAATATTGAAGACCTTCATTTACAGATTAACTGCTACTAAACGTACGTCATATCGACAAAGGATTGTACCATAAGACACGCCGGATGTAGTGGCCTAAATGGCTGGTCCTATGATATGTCATCTATTCTTGGGTCAGATTGAGTTAGAAACGTGGAACAGGGTAAAGGTTTTGTAAGATTATCTCACATTACATTACTTTTCGGATAATTATGTGACAGCTACATACATAGCATTTGGCTCACATATGGCTACTGAGTGGGCCAAGAGTTTGATGATTCTGTATTTGATATAAGTAATTGAAAGAATGAATTAAGCATGTGAAAATTCCAAATTGACTTAACATCGATTAATAGAGAAAAATCAAACGTAAAAGGGATAGAGATACGGCAAAAAGTCATAAGACCAAGGTTGTAGATCATTCCAAATTGAACGGAGATTGTGCAATCCGTTATGTGATAGGAATTTCCGAAGGTCTGCACCATCATTAAAATTGCCTGCATATTTCGATATTCTTCGGGGATAAAAATGAAAAATTTAATGATCTAGGATGTTTTCCGTTCGTTACAGACTAAAACGTATAATTTTGTCAAATTTCAATTATCTTCTTTTTCTTCTGGCAGATTATGCCGCAATCTGGATTTTGGGCGAGGCGGGTAAAAATTAGGACTTCCAGGTAACTAAACCAAAAATTATGGAGATGATCATTATTACCCCTTAAACGGAAAGCTGTACGAAAATTTCGCCAAAATAGTCAGTATAGAGGCACACAGTCGTTACTATTTGATTTATGTAGATAAGGAATCTGCTCCATGTAAAACACCCTTCGGGCTATGTGCGCTGGACTTAACATGCAAAAGTGACCATTCATGATATCTCCCTTATTAATCCCACTGACGAAAAAATGCACATGAAAAAGAAGGGTTTAGAGGTGGAATTCTATCACGTTTGGTCGATTTCGTCAGGTTGGTCTTGTTCTGTATATATTGTGGAAGAGTAAAATAACCATTTCGGTTCCCTATAAACCGCCAGTCCATTCCGGAACATGAAATGTTATTTAAGTTTAAAACCTACCTTTGGACAGGTGGATGCTAAATACAAAGTTTGGTTCGAATGTCTTCAGTAGTTTTCAAGTTCTAAGGAATACGCTTTACACGCACCCGCTCGTGAGTTAAGTCCGATGGGACTTGTACAGAAAAACGGTCCGTTAATGATATCTCCCTTATTAATCCTCATATCGAAATGATGCACATGAGGAAAAAGGTTTAGAAATTAATTTCTACCAAGGTAGGTAGATTTAAATTAACGTTGGTTGTGTATATTTTGTGGAAGTGCAAAATTACTGTTTCGGTTTCGTATAAACCCCCAGTCAGTTCAGAGATTTAGAAACAATATTTGCCCAAAACCTATCAAGGACAGGTGTATTCTAAATGTGAGTCTTGGTGGAAATACATCCAGTAGTTTGTAGCACACGCGTACATACGGCGTAATTAAGGAAGAAAATAATACAGTTAAGAAAGTTGAAAGTAATAGAAAATGGATTATAACTGAGGACAACCGGATAACGACAAATATGTAAATGCCAAGTGAATGTATTGGAAAATCAAATGCCCCTCAATAAATTATGCTAGTGTGAGTTATGGATATAATAAAGCGGTAACGGAGGAGAAATTTAGGTCCAGTGATTCTTAGGTAAACAAATAATAAGAAGATGACTAATGGTGTTATTACTTAATCTATTCGAGGGCGGTTATAACATCCAACGATATTCCGCCAATATCCCGCAGATAGGCCGATTGACGCCTCTCTTGCCTTCTACCCAAGGAACAACCACGAATTTAAAAGCATGATGAGGAAAATGGCAATACCATACTTCCCTGCTGGCATGCAGTCAGAGACGTTGCCATGGTAACCTGTAGGTTCGTTGTCGGTCTGTCGGTCACTCAATGCAGAGCATGATACCAGCGGAAAATTGTAAATTTCTCCGTCATGTGAAGAGTAAGGTAAATTATGAACATAACGAAAGTTGTTTATAATGAAGAGACGTTTCACGTACGGTAAACGACGTTTACAGAAAATCAATAGTATAAGAGAAAATGGAGGAAAACCATTCGGGTTTTCCTATAAACTCCACGTCTATTCAAGGATTTTAAAATAATATGCATATCAAAACCTTCCCCGGGATGAGTATACTCTAAATATGAAGTTTGGTTGAGATCTATCCAGCCGTTTCGAAGTGATGGTGGAAAAACCATTCAGGTTTTCCTATAAACCCCCCGTCTATTCAAAGATTTTAAAATAATATGCATATCGAAACCTTCCCCGGGATGAGTGTACTCCAAATATGAAGTTTGGTTGTGATCTATCCAGCCGTTTCGACGTGATGGTGGAAAAACCATTCTGGTTTTCTTATAATCCCCCGTGTATTCAAATATTTTAAAATGATATGCATATCGAAACCTTTCCCGGGATGAGTATACTCTAAATGTGAAGTTTGGTTGAGATCTATCCAGCCGTTTCGACGTGATGGTGGAAAAACCATTCTGGTTTTCCTATAAACCCCCCGTGTATTCAAAGATTTTAAAACGATATGCATATCGAAACCTTCCCCGGGATGAGTATACTCTAAATATGAAGTTTGGTTGAGATCTATCCACCCGTTTCGACGTGATGGTGGAACAGACAAACAGACAAACAGACAGTCAAACAGACAAACAGACAAACAAACAGACACGAAACGTAAAAACGACCGATTCGGTCTTGAGTTGACCTAAAACGGATAAATATCTGAAAAATTGGCAAAACAGAAGAAATTACAGACAGTGGACCCCCTACAATTTTATTTATATAGATGAATGTCTTTGTTCACTGTCTGCTGGCGAGGGATTTAACTTCAGTTGCGATATCTATATAAGTAAAGTTGTAGGGGGTACGCTGTCTGTAATTTAGTTTGTTTTGCCAATTTTTCACATATTTATCCGTTTCAAGTTAACTGAAGACCGTATCGGTGGTTTTTATTTTTCGTGTCTGTTTGTGTGTTTATTCCACCATCACGGAGAAACGGCTGGATAGATTTCGACCAAACTTCATATTTAGAGTATACTCATCCTGTGTTTCCTATTAATTTCAACTTTCTTAACTATATTATGTTCTTCCTTAATCACTCCATATGTATGCGAGTGCTAATCCAGAAACATGGACACTCTTTTCTTTGAGGATAAATTTCAAGCTGTTGAAATGTACAGTATATCTTTTGGCCCCGCGAAATATGAATCAAATTTTAATGTCGGTGCAGTCCTTCGTTTCGGGATAGCTGGTGGATAACCGGAAAGTCGTATCACAAAACAGGTAGCACAATCGCCGTTCAATTGTGAGAGATCAACAACTTTGGTCCTATGACTTATTGTCGTGTCTCGGTTGTTGATACGTTAGATAGCGCTGCATTTATCGATTATAATCAAATCTCTCCAGCTCGATTGTGACTGGCATTAGGAATAGTGGCCATTATTTATAATGAAAATTCTCTATCGCTACCGCGAATGGCAGTTGCGAAGTGAGCCTGCCGTTATAGCAGAAATTCCGGAACTCATTGTGATTGGAAGTAGGAAAAGTGGCCTGCCATTATCAACAACACTTCTCCAATGCCTACCTTACATCGGAACAACGTCCTCCCTGTTTTTTTTTTCGGATAGTGGTAAGAGACACGCAGTTTAATGTAATCTTTCTTACTCCCTTTACGGTAATTTACGGAGAAATTCATATACAATGTAGGGTACCGTAGCGAAGCACGGGTACATTTGCTAGTTATTAATAATCACCGGGCGAGTTGGCCATGCGGTTAGGGGCACGCTGTTGTGAGCTTGCATCCGACAGATAATTGATTCCAATCCCACTGGCAGCCCTGAAGATGGTATTCCGTGGTTTCCCATTTTTACACCAGGCAAATGCTGGGGCTGTCCCTTAATTAAGGCTACGGTCTCTTCCTTCCAACTCCTAGGCCTTTCCTTTCCCATCGTCGCCATAAGACCTACCTGTGTCTGTGCGACGTAAAGCCACTAGAAAAAAAATCACGATCACGTGGAATCTGAAGTGTCAGATAAATTCTCTTACTCATATCCTGATAACCTCCGGTTTTTGGTCTTGATGGGTGTGGTATTTTACTGCCTGTACTGTGGTACACGCCAGAGCAAAATATAGGTTCCTCTGAACTCTCAGTCTCGATGATGATGATGATGCTTGTTTTCTAAAGGGGCCTAACATTTAAGGTCATTTCTCTCAGTCTCATTTATGACTTTGACAGAGCGGAAGTTGCTGTGATATGGGTGGTGCCGAGTAATGACATTCGAAGCGCGACCACTGCGCCTGAATGTTAGGAAAGGTATTATTACTCATAGGGTGCTACAATAGCACTTTCTGGTCCAGTGAGGAAATCAACAACACACTACCTCACTCTTCATCCGGCCATTTTGGCGCCGCCAACGATTTTCTATATTTTCATGCAATCGTATAAATTTCGTGATCCAATCCAGCTGATGATCTGACGGAGAATTCCTGCTAACTGTAAAAAGAAGGAGAATTAGATCATCTAAATCTACATTGATACGTTCATAGCATAACAATCAATTTCAGAATGAAAGTTTGTCTCTATTAATACATATTAATGAACTATTTACTGTTATTGATATCTTTGTCCGACTCCATGGCTAAATGGTTAGTGTGCTGGCCTTTGGTCACAGGGGTCCCGGGTTCGATTCCCGGCAGGGTCGGGAATTTTAACCTTAATTGGTTAATTTCGCTGGCACTGGGGCTGGGTGTATGTGTCGTCTTCATCATCATTCCATCCTCATCGCGACGCGCAGGTCGCCTACCGGCGTCAAATCAAAAGACCTGCATCTGGCGAGCCGAACTTGTCCTCGGACACTCCCGGCACTAAAAGCCATACGCCATTTCATTTCATTGATATCTTTAATTCTCCTTACGCTAATATTTAAGTGGTGGAATAACAAAGTTAGATGTTCCAAATGATCACGTAAATTTGTTCTAACGTGATTATAATCGTAATCAGACTTTTAAGTCCTCAAATTTTATTTGGAATTTGAACTACAGGGATGTGACTTTCAGTTTTAAAATACATTAGTCGGGTACCAACCTTGGGGAGAAGCCAGTAAATATACTGCTTGGCTTCCACGGACCTCTTTATAGATTTGATTGAATATTGAATTATAATATGTTAGCTGTACGACTCGTTGGCTGAACGGTCAGCATACTGGCCTTCGGTTCAGAGGGTCCCGGGTTCGATTCCCGGCGGGGTCGGGGATTTTAACCTTAATTGGTTAATTCCAATGGCACGGGGGCTGGGTGTATGTGTTGTCGTCATCATCATTTCATCCTCATCACGACGCGCAGGTCGCCTACGGGAGTCAAATAGAAAGACCTGCACCTGGCGAGCCGAACCCGTCCTGGGATATCCCGGCACTAAAAACCATACATTTCATTTCATTTCATATGTTAGCTTATGCTTCGTTTGTTGTATTAGTGGTTGCTTTCACTACCCTTATAGTATATTTACACCGACGCTTATTATAATACAGTAACTATACGAAATATTTTTTGCAGGTTTCATGTTTCGTTATTTAATTATTTGGCAATGATGTGGGGAAATTATTCTCCCTCCGACTATATTCTGCCCTCAGTTAACTGGCTCTGATTATGTCTTTGTAAAATCTCGACTTTCTTTTTTCATTTATCTCCCAATTTGAAATACATTGATTAGTCTCATTTTTGTCTCTCACGTCTTTATTCTTACGCATGAGAAAATACAGGTAAAACAAAGCCACATTGTGGCAGGCGATGAAGGTTGCTGGAGGTGTCGGAGTGGTTAGCTCTATATCCGGTCAGTTTAGCTCCCATCAATAACCTTGGTACTTATTTTTGGTGCAGACAATAAAACCCAGGGCCATACACTTCTTTTGATGTGGAACTGTAATTATTTTCAATTCCCGACTGCCTGAAAAGAAATTTAGGCTCCTTGGCTGGAATGTCAGCATAGTGACCTTCGGTTGCGAGGGCAATGGATTCGATTCCCGACCGGGCCGAAGATTTTAACTGTGTCTGGTTAATTCCTCTAGCACGTGGGTGAAGAGTTTGTATTCGCCTTAATACACATCTTCATTTATATACAACACATCACATTACAAACTTCCACAGAAACATGCAATACCTAATACATCCCTACACAAAGGATTGGTGCCAGGAAAGCTATCCTGCCATAAAACGAGGGTTCAGGTAGTTGGGAAAAGTCCAGGAAGAAGAGACTCCCCGAACACATCTTACTTCCACCAGGTAGCCACTTCATGGGCCCAATATCTACCATGTAAGTTGTCGTCCTTGTATATTTATTAGTTTTCCTTCTTTGTCGTCAATCAGTTCACAATATTCCAGTTGATCTCAAAGACCAACAGGGTCAGCTGCTTGTCAAAATCTATCACTCTTCTACTTCTCTTCTTCATCTACTACTACTTCTACTACTACATATCCCACACCTATGGGGTCGTGGCTGCGAACTATGGCGAACATGTGGCTTTGGCCCTGTTTTGCCGCCGGATGCCCTTCCTGACGCCAACCCTATATAGAGGGATGTAATAGCTGTATGCGTGTTTGTGTGGGGTGGTTTGTAGTCTAGTGTGTTGTCTGAATATGAAGAGGAGCGTGTTAGTTCAAATACAAACAACCAGTCCCCGAACCAGGAGAATTGATCAGACGTGATTAAATTCCTCGACTGCGCCGAGAATCGACCCCAGGAATACTCTGTACCGAAGGCATCAAACATTTAATCAAGAAGTCGCACGTATGTATATACTTGGTCATTATATCTATCCCAATAGGCATACATTCCTATCATGCTTAGCAGGCTTTTCACAACATTTACGAATTATTTTCCCTTCAGGTGCTATGTAATATGTTTCATTAGGGAAGAAAATTCTGGGCCAGCTCAATGAGATAGGGAGAGCGTGCAGAACCTGGGCTCAATTTTCGGCCAGTCCGAGGTTCTAAATTCCGGATTGAGTACTCGTGCAACCAACTGAGGAGCTGTCTGGTTAGAAAAACAGCTAACTTATCGCAGAAGCTAAGCAATACAGATAAGAATGCCGTCACGCTGACCACGTAACACTCCAATATACACACGTCATCTTTCTAACTATCAATTGTCTTTGGTGATGGGCCTATTGACTTATATGGGGCGTGTGTTCGTTTATAACGGCCATACTTGTGTACCATGAATAGTTTAGTCCTTAAATTAGTTATATTAACAATGTACAGTATATTTTAGGAGAAATTAAAATAATAAGTTGAAACACATACTTACCACTGTCCATAGTTCATAAGTATAGTATTAGGTTCATGTTTTAATTTTTATTGTAAATTATTTATAACATTAGAAATAAGAAATGAAAATGTTCTGTAAGTAGGCAGAAATGCCTGCTGAACAATAAATAAATAAATAAATAAATAAATAAATAAATAAATAAATAAATAAATAAATAAATAAATAAATAAATAAATAAATAAATAAATAAATAAATAAATAAATAAATAAATAAATAAATAAATAAATAAATAAATAAATAAATAAAGTATTCAGCAATTAATAGCCATGTACCACAGTGTTTATTTAAATAAAATGACTGTTAATGATCACATTGCTAGCCGTCATGTGGAACAGTGTCTACGAAGTATAAATAATAATAATAATAATAATAATAATAATAATATCGGTTTTGGGTTTTCTGTCCCACTGACTGCCGGTACTTTGTCGGTTTCTGGATACGCCGAGGTCCAGAACTTTGTCCTACAGGAGTTCTCTTATATCAACACGAGGTTGGCGTATTTAAGCACTTTCTGATACCAGCGGACTGAATCGGGCTCGAGTCCTCCAACTTAAGTTCAGAAAGCAGGCGCTTCTATTGTCTGAGCCAGTCATGCAACGCGAGGAAGAAACGGTGGCCTTTTAAACATTAACACATTTCTAGAAGAGCACAACCATCTACAGCATTAAGTATTAAACGAGAAATGAGTGTGACATAAAAATTGATGCAAATATACAGGGTTGTCGGAAACAGGGTGAACTCGACATGTGAGCGTTCGAGGGTTAGTCATACTGATAAAACATTTAAAAAAATGATTTATTTCGCACCGTTGTCGTTTTATCAGCTGCTGAAGTTAGCCAATCATATCGATTCACAGATGAATTCAAATGGGCTTCGCGAGGCGGTGTTACTAAATCTTCACGGGGCTTAAGACTAGCGTTGCGTTGAAATGTGAATCCAAACGCACGGTACGCATTGGCTCATTAACGAACGTTTCCGAAAATGACCGATTGCATAGCAGCTGTCGCTGGCTCGAGCTTGGAAATAATACATTAATTATGCCGCAAGGAACAAGTATTTTGCAAATGGTGTCCTTTCAGAGGAATGTCATGTTCGGGATTAGTTTTCAATTTTTCTAATATGACATGAACCAAATAGTGACGCTTGCAATGGCTGCTCTTGTCGTCAGAGAGATCGATTAAGGGCACAATTCTGTGACGGTGAAGGGAGTATACTGCTCTGTGTGGTTTGAGCAGGGTAATAGATCACGGCTTCGACCACTGTGCTGCATGTTCTACGTGTGTTATAAACTCGTACGGGTGCACGAACCGAACAACCTACTTTTGACTTTAAAAAAAAATTTCGTCCAATGACTTACTTTTAGGGTATTTGCTGTACTTTATTTGTTAGGTAGAGACTCTTAATTGAGTTGGAATACATCCCTAAGTAACAGTAGAATTTGATAAATTTTCCAGTCTACATTGATGAGAGAGAAGCCCAAGGATACTGTCACCATCAAGTGCATACATCCATAATGGTCGGGGAACATAACTGTGTAACGATACAGCCAGTAACAACCACTGGAAGATGTATTTCGCAGAGTTACTTTATGAGGAATTTCCACGGGCCAAAGTAGCTACACAGTGGTCAGTTGAGGGATCTGTGCCTGAGATTATCCCAGCTAACTTTGCAACAGATGTCTCAAAGTTGAAGAACAGTAAAGCGATTGGTTATATCCCAACTGAACTAAGGAACTATTAGGTACCGAAGAAAATGGTTAGTTTATGAAGATGCTCAGCAACATCGCCAATTGATTCCTAATGCTAGAACAGTTCCATAAAAGCTTACTTGTGTCCATCTTCAAGCAACGGGAGTGATATCCGAGAATGTGGGAATTGCCGATGCATCAAGTTCACTTTATACACGCTCAAAATCTCGGTGCGCGTTACTAGGCAGTGCACCAAGTATTTGATTAACATCCAGTGGAATCCTGTGGTTTTTACATCGGATATCTGGACAAGTGACGCGATTCATACTCTGCAGATCTCAACTGAGAAGGACCGTGAACTGGAGAAAGCCTTTTCCCATAGACGTTCCTTTCAGTTTGACGGAGCAGTCTATGACGAACCGGATATGGCCAATACTTTACACAGACGACATTGTTTTAGTTAGAATTACGTGGGGAGTTTGAGGGGGCCTTGGTACAATGGTGAACAATGCTAGAGGCAAGTGAGCCGCAATAAGACAGAGTACATGTTCTTCAACTTTGTGAGCCCGAGCAGGGCCCACACAGTACTGTCTTCCTTGGTATCGGGCGAGTTGGCCGTGCGGTTAGGAGCGCGCAGCTGGGAGCTTGCATCCGGAAGACAGTGAGTTCGAGCCCCGCTCTCGGAAGCCCTGAATATGGTTTTCCATGATTTCCCGATTTTCACACCAGGAAAATTAAGACCTTAATTAAGGCCACGGCCGCTTCCTTCCAACTCCAAGGCTTTTCCTATCCCTTCGTCGCCATAAGACCTATCATTGTTGGTGCGAAGTAAAACAAATTTGCGGCCTTCTTCCTTGGTGGAGAACCGCTGAGATGGCCGGCAAGTTCAAGTATTTCATCTCATTCATCACACCTAATTGTAATATCGATGCTGATGTCAAACACTACATCAGTTTTGGCTGGACGAAATAGTGTTTTCTCAACGGTATGTTGTGTGTTAAGTGTATGCCAGGCAAACTGAAGGGAAAAGTGTAGAAAATCACACTCTGACCTGCACTCATGCATGATTCCAGACGTTGAGCAAGACAAAAGAATCTTGATCATCTAATATATCCCGCAGATATACGAATTTTGCGATGGTCGGCGGGCTTCTCTGTTCATGACAAAACGCGCAATGAGCATGTGTGAGGAATCGTGAAAATCCCGCTCATCAGCAGCAAGACGGATGAAAAACCGAAGACGTGATGAACGCCTTCTAGTACAAAAAGCTCTTGCCGTCGACGAGCCGAAGGGAGGCAGTGGCTATCCTAAGGACATGGAAAATAACTGCTGAGGCTTCTTTAAGGAAATGTGATGCCGCTAGATCTAGTGCAAGAACATCGGGCATAATCTCGCCGAGTCAGGCGAGCCAACCGTGAATGAGTTCGGGAGTGCCTATTTTGTGCGCACATACACGACAGCAAATAATAATAATAATAATAATAATAATAATAATAATAATAATAATAATAATAATAATAATAATAATAATAATAATAATAATAATAATACTAATAATAATAATATGTAGCGGAATAGTACTCTGTATGGCCACTTAGATCCCTGAGGCATCCTCGTACACGACATGACATAATCAGAATCAAGGAATCAAACTTGATTTTGTGCGAATTATCCCACACTTGGACACCTGATAGTCAATTGCTGAACTTTAGCGAGATGATTAGTACGGAGGGCAATCACTATCATCAGTGCATGTGCTACAAGTTAATCGATAGAATGGTCTACAACAGAATCTCAGCCACAGCCTTTTAACACACACCAGCTGAACAAGCTGGATTCCGACCTAACAGAAGCTGCTGTGACCATGTATTGGCACTCACCAGCCACATTGAGGATGGATTTAAGGAGAAGAAGAAAACCATCGCAATGTTTATGGTTCTTACATCGGCTTATGACACGGTGTGGCGACAAGGAATGGTATTGAAATTCTTAAAGATTATTCCTTGTAAAACCCTCGCGACACTTCTCAACAACATGTTATGCAATAGAGTATTAGAAGTACATCTAAATGGCAATGTAAGCAAGCCTTACGCACTAAATGATGGTCTAGCACAAGGATGAGTTCTCGCTCCACTACTCTTTAGCATCTACACTGCAGATCGTCCAGCAACTGTCTCTCGGAAGTTCATATATGCAGATGACATAGCTCTGACCGCCCAGTCCAATGATTTTAAAACAGCAGAAACTGTACTCACCAAGGATCTCCACAACTTGAACAAATATTTCAACACCTGGAGACTTAAACCTAACCTGAACAAAACTGAAGTGAGCTGCTTTTATCTAGATAGTCGAAGTGGAATTCAAAGGCCAGCAACTAAAATATAATCTTTGCCCAAAATATCTGGGCGTCACAACAGACCGGACACTGTCGTATAAATAACACCTCTTAAATACCGCTGCAAAGCTAAATACGAGGAAAACATCTTGCACAAGCTCAGTGGAACTGGCTGGGGAACAAACGCAACAGTTATGCGAACTTCAGCCCTTGCCTTGGTCTACCCATTTGCGGAATACTGCTACCCTGTATGGCTTAACAGTACACATACTGCAAAAGTTAATGTCCAGCTGAATGACACAATGAGGACAATATCAGACGTCATCAAATCAACACCTCTGAAATGGCTGCTAGTGTTATCCAACATCCATCCTCCTCACATACGAAAAGAAGCAGCTCTGCTAAAAGAATGACAGAAATATCGCGGTGATCCTCAATTGCCCTTACATCAGGACTGCAAACTTCAGACACGACAGAGGTTGAAATCCAGGAACCCATCATGGAATCTTGGTGAGAAGCTCATCAATTCACATTTCGATGCTGATCAAGCCTGGCGTGAAGAATGGAACTCATCAAACCCCGACCACCTGGGTTTAATCAATAATCCATGCAGAGCTCCGCCTGGTTTCAACTTATCGAGAAAGGAATGGACATTTTAAAACAGAATCAGGACAAATCATGGAAGATGTAAATTCTGGCTTTTCAAATGGGAAAAAACTACGAGTCCACTGTGTGACTGCGATAACGTGCCTCAGGCCATCCAGCACGTCACTACAGGGTGTCCAAGAAGAAGGTTCCATGGATCTATCCAAGAAATACATAGTGCCACTGAAGATGTAGTGACCTGGTTGCGTACACTGGACAATGTATTTTAACAAACCAAATTTTACCTACAGTCTGATATGTAAATATGTATATTTTTTGTATGTTTCCTGTGTATCCTTATTCTTGCCATACGAAATAAAATAAATAAATAAACTATCATCAGTTCACGTCATGCATGTTGGAAGAGTTCATGTCCGTAGAATGTGTCGGTCACACCATTCAGTATATGCCATGAGTCTCAAGGAACTGATTTAACACTCTGACCCGATAGGCCGGAGTATTAGTGTAAAGCCCTCGGCCATAGTGGCAGCATATCTTGTAACTACATGGTAGATGTTTTCTCTATACCAGACTGGATACGTATGCTGGGAAGGAGTTAGAGGCGTAAGTCGTCCAAGTATGATCCCACTCCAAAAGATGACGGAAACCCTTGGTGTTGATGGCACCTCAGGTTGAAGAGCACATTCCATCTCTCACCGGATCGTCTCCAGACTCTAATGCTCCTGTTGCATGAGTGACGCTTATGATAACTTCATCAGAAAAGAGCGCACGCTTTTACTGTGGCTAAGACCATGGTCTATGAGCTGCTGTGTACCTCAAAAGAGCTGCCATATGGTGTTAATTAAAAAGAGCTTCTGTCACAGGCCTCTCTGATATCAGTTCTCCGTTGTGCTGCCGATTTTACACGGTCCGATCTGACACATTCACTCTGGTCGTCCTTCGAGGATCTTGGTGGAACGAGGTGTCATTAGCAGTTGGCCAATGACGTGCTCAGAACAGCACACACCGATCCTCCCTGCGAGTTGTTTATCGTGGGCGTCCCATTCGTTGTGAATCAGCAACCGTTTGTGTCTCACTGAACATTTTTAAAAACTTTGAAGACATCACTGTGACTCACTCCAAAACGAGTAGCGACATCGATTTGTCCCATCCGAGTCGTTGGCTAAATGGTCAGCATACTGGCCTGCGGTTCAGAGTGTCCCAGGTTCAATTCCCAGTCGTGTCGGGGATTTTAACCTTCATTGGTTAATTCCATTTACCCTTGGACTGGGTGTTTGTGCTGTCCCCAACATCCCCCCAACTCACACGCCTCATTTTGGCTCAGCCATAGGCTGTTGTGGTTTCCCTATAACCGCATAGCCTTTGGGGGTACTATTTGAGGATCCAACCAGCCTCTGGGCTGATGATCTGACAGACAGACTCCACAACAATAACACTCAGTTACCTACAAATGGAAGATGCCGCCCACCATCATCGGAGGGTTTGCCTTACAAGGTCTGCACTCGGCTAGAAATAGCTACACGAATGTGTTATTATCGATTTGTCCCCTTATTTCAGCATTGTCGCAATTCCAATGCGATCAGTATCAAAAATGGTTACTCTAGTCATGTTTATCTCTGTCCTGCATGCGCTGCGTTCGGTACTGTGACACATACCGTGCAAAATCGTAATATGTCGTAGTATACCAGGCGGACCGCCAGCGCCTTACTTTCTACTTGCAAGTGTCCCGCATATACTAACGTGATTTCTAATAACTGATTTCCACAGTAGTATTACTGTCTACAGGTAGATGTCAGAATACCAAGAGATAACGACCGGACGGCCGCTCGCTGTATGTTCCTCAGCGCTACCCGTCTAATGCAACCTTTTGCGTTAGGAAGCCTCATTTTGGAACGCGCAGTGTTGCGCTGGTATTTAGTACAGTAGTACTATAGTTGCTGTCAACATATTGACAACAGCTGGTGTATTCAGCAACGACGAATACACAGAGACAATTTTAATCTGTGGAGAATTTGGTCAGAATGCTCGCATACGGTATACGCAAGAATTTATGAGTAGTGCCTAACTTCTGTACATGTATTTTTCCGTACAGAATTGCAGTTAGTAGCTAATGGATCGTTCAACGCAGAGTGGAATATGTGTAACTGTATAAATCAATGAATTAGTACACTTTATATTCTGCGTCTTGGTTGTATTTCCAAGTGCACCCTGATACAAAACGTCTGTAGTAACATGACTGCTGTTTCTTTCACATCCGAAATATTCCACGCTGTAACGCTCCTTTGTAAACCTGCGACTAGGCATCCCATTCATCATTATTGTATGCGGGACACTTATAAGAAAGTACGGGGCTAGAGGGCCACCTGGTTATCATGATATTAGATCTAGACACTATGTAATAATTCATGCTAGTCATAAAATATGGCGAGGCTAAGGAAATTTTCTACTTTGCAGTACACAATGAATAAGTAATATCCGTTTTCTGACTCTAAAGCGTGAGATACCTGATCTGTCCTATAGGTGGAACAATAACCGTGAAGCAAAGATTGGCAAATCAAGAATTCACGATGTTTCTGTGTTCTTAAACCTGTCTTGTATTCATGCATGTAGATTGTCGTGCTTTCAGTTCAGACGAAGTTCCGTATCGAGATGTTCAGTACTATTAAATATTTAGCATTTTAAACGAAACGTAGGATGTTTTTCCATGTACTCGCAAGACCTCTTGGACTTACTGAATAAAAAATAAAAAAACTTTCCGTTCACTGTCATGTATAAGGTGTAGAATGTAATTCTACACTTCCTGTTACAAAACCAGTCAGTGTCAACTTCTCGAGTACTTTTGCAAAGGCAGTTTTTATGTATCATTATTCACTATATATCAGGTTGCTGGAAGTCGACTCCAGTCGAAAGGTTTCACCATCTTGCAGGAATAGCACCATCCTGTGTTCGAGGAGACGTGGCTACACACTGTGATAGTACATATATCACACCCCCGAATTATATGTAGAAGGTAGAGATATTATTGTCAGTATTCGATTTTTTATTATTATTATTATTATTATTATTATTATTATTATCGGTATTTCATTTGTATATTTTGCCATTTATATTGGTAAGCTGGAAGATATCCACATATGTAGGTATGAGTAATATGTTTTGCATGAGTGGGAAAACATTGCTTTAATAACTCTGGTAATTTGAATGAGTCATATGGCTGCCCCAGTGCTTGTTGTTGTACCAGGGAAATTCATGAGTCATGTATATATCCCAGCCTGATGAGATGAGCTTGTTGTTGTAGTAGGAAAGTTTGGTGATTCATGTAAAACTCCCGAGTGTTTGTTTATCTCTTGGGAGAAAGGAGTAGTTCAGGGCTTGGGCTTGAGAAGAGGACCACCCATGATTGGCTGGCAAGCACCAATCCAGACGTATCATCTGAGAGGAGGGGAATGTTGATGTCTATAAAGGTTGATGATACGGCGGCAACGAGGAGATTGGAAGAGACATTGTAAGGGTGATTGTAGAGGTGATTGTAAAGGAACGAGAAGGAAGATAACTACAACTACAACTGAGGTACTGTACGGGAAGGAAGTGGTGCTGATACACGGTACTGGAGTGACACGGCTGCAATGGACTGGACTTCAAACGTTCGTGGAGCGTAGTCTAGTTATGTTCGTGGAAAGTGGCTGATTGTGGACAGTGCTTGCGCATTAAGTATTGTAGCACTTGTGGCGGCCTAGCATTATATGTTGGTGAAAGCTATCTCAGACTTTCCATAAATTTATGTTGAGGATCGACAGAGGTGCGTATATATCTTTACAAGTGTTAAAATATGTGAACACAGTAGTACAAGGTACAGTATCTGTGTGATGTGATAACTGCCGATTATGAGAATCGGTAAATCGAATTGATATAGAGACAGTGAAGGGTATTTATCTTCATACATGTACATTGTTCATCGGACTATCTACAAATGGTAGCTTAGTTCTCGCTTTCGTTTTCCCACGATTTTCATTATTATTGTTGTTGTTGTTGTAAATATGGAGTCTTCCAGCAATATTTTATGTGTGCATTATATGTATAATGTTGTATGTTGATGAGGTGCTCATGCACGGAATTTGTTAAGAATATAGTTAGCTATTTTAGAATCAGTGTTATTGATGAACCTAGGTGCAGTTCCTACCTAATTAGTCGTTTTCAGGAGGTTAGGTAAGGCCTGCAGCAGATGTACCAGTACGCAGCATTATGTACACGCCCTGGGATATAAAGTCTATCATGCTCTTATCTAAATTCGAGGGATCCATTCTGGTGAAATCTGGCGCCCATACTACGGACATTTCGGTTAATTATGCTTATTAATTTTATTAAGTTTTTGAGTAATTTTATTTATATATTTTTATTTATGATTTTATTTATTATTATTACACAAGCAGAGGTCCAATGTAGAGCATGAACGTACTTATCCGCTATATGGACATGAGAATGTCTTTCAAATACTTGCGAGCTGACAGGACCAGAGTGCAACTGTGGAAGACGAATTTCCACCAACTCTGAGGATGGAAGATAGAAAACAAAATGAGGAAAGTTGGATTGTTTGGAAATCTCTCAACAGGCTGAGGTCAGGAGTCAAAAGATCCAAGGTCAATTTAGCGAGATGAGGCTACATAAACACCAATATGGTCCACTGTGTATGCGGAGAAGACCAAAACATCAAGCACATGCTTCAGTGTCTACTTTGCTCATCTCTTTACACATAATATGTTCTAACCGCTGCCAACAAGAATGATTTGAATGTGGCTAAGTTTTGCTAAAAAATAATATAATGTTAATATTTTTGTAAGTGTGGATTATGTTTCTAACACGAGAATAATAATACTACATCATGGATAAACATAATCTAGCCATTCGGTTTCACGTCCCACTAACTACCTCTGAGACGTCTTTAGTTATTAAAAAAAACACGTCACTTAACGCCCTTGAAAGGGCCTTGGCATACAGAGCGAACGCCGCTCAGCCCGACGGCCTGCAGATTACGAGGGGTCGTGTGGTCAGCAGGACGCATCCTCTCGGGCGATATTCTGGGCTTTCGAGACCGGGGCCGCTATCTCACCGTCAGATAGCTCTTCAATTCTAATCACGTAGGCTGAGTGGACCTCGAACCAGCCCTCAGGTCGAGAGAAAAATCCCTGACCTGGCCGGCAATCGAACCTGGGCTCTCCGGGTGAGAGGCAGGCACGCTACTCCTACACCACGGTGCCGGCCTTTAGTTATTTAACGTACTGGTAAACCAACCGACACAAGGCTGCCTTGCTTTAGCACCTGAACTGGGTTCAGGTCCGTGAACTTGCTCTACTGCCCGAGTCAGTCCGGTGGTTTTCCATGCTGATGCCAGACAAATACCGGGGCTGTCCGAATAGGAGCCACATTCCCATGCTATCATTGTAGAAATCTTGAATTTAGTGCGACGTTAAACCACTAGCAAGGACAATTCTGTACAGCATCAGTTGGTCACTCTTATTTCTTCCCTCTCTTGCGGTGAAAGGCTTTAGATACCTAGAGAGTCTCTTTTTTTTCTTTTCCCTTTCATGACCTTTCCCTTCCTTCGCCAAATTATTTCATTTTTGAACGGAGTGAAAGTCTTCTACCTCCTTGTTTCAAAGGTCTAATAACTCTACTCTTTTAGATATTAGAGAGGACGAATTTATTGAAAATTCTTATCCTCCATTTCGAGGTTGCTAACACAAAGCATACTAAATACGAAAGTATGAATATATTGCCAATTGATTTATAACAATACTAATACATAGTAGGCCTACTGCAAAAAACAACATAAATATATATTTAGTACAAATGAAGATCAAACGATTATACATTGGATGAAGTACAAACAAATATACATTTAAACTCCGTAGGAATAATTCATTACTCTATAATATAAATTCATACACTAATAAATTCCTAACTCACGCATTCATTTTGCAAGTTCACACTCCACACATAGAATAACATCCAAGAATCCTGAGGGAGTGGCGGTTTAGTAAAACGATCGCTAGTTTCACACCAGGAGTACGGATTCATTCCGGTGTCTGTGAAATGTTGAAAATTTACGTCTTTGCTGTATGATTTGGATAAAATTCTAGGTTCCTTAACATGAAATTATGAAAGATTAGTAGTTTCAAAACCGAGATCGATAGCTGCAGTCACTTAAGTGCGGCTAGTATCCAGTATTCGGGAGATAGTAGTTCGAACCCAACTGTCGGCAGCCCTGAAGATGGTTTTCCGTGGTTTCCCATTTTCAGACCAGGCAAATGCTGGGGCTGTACCTTAATTAAGGCCACGGCCGCTTCCTTCCCACTCCTAGCCCTTCCCTGTCCCATCGTCGCCATAAGACCTATCTGTGTCGGTGCGACGTAAAGCAAAATAGCAATGGTTTCAAATATTAAAATGCGATTTAATCGATTTAATCGTAGGGTATATCACATTCTAAGTCCCACAACGACGACATATATTTTTCTTATTCTTCCCGACCCTTTTGAAATTACTTCGGGCCGATACTACATGCGAATTAAACCAAGTTTTACGGCCGGATGCCTTTCCTGACACCCACCCTATGTGGAGGGACTATTACGTGTTTTTGTGTAGTGCGATGTGTCGTATATTATTAAAGATGTGTGACACGAACACAAATACCCTGCCCACAAGATCGAGGAATTAACTAGACCCGGCTAAAATGGCGCACCCGGCGGGAATCGTTATAGTGGGCACCTGAACTGGAGGCCACTACACCGACCATTCAACCACAGATACGGACAGTGACAATACATGTAATAATAATAATAATAATAATAATAATAATAATAATAATAATAATAATAATAATAATAATATTCCGTTTCACCAAATAAGTTTACGGTTTTAGAATTAGCCGAGGGACAGGAATTTTGTCCCGGGGAGTTCTTTTACCTGTCGACAAATCTACCACCATGAATCTGGCGTATTAAAGTGCTTTCAAATACCACCGTTTTGAGCCCGTATCAAACCCGCCAAGTTGGGCACTCTACTGTTTGAGTCACTCAGCCCAGAAATATTTGTGCACCTGTGAATGAATTGACATACTCTGTAGTTTACTTTCAGGAGCTAAAGACTCTTACCCCGTCTGTAATTTACAATTAATACGGCCAGACTCTCCTCATGCATTTTCATTTTATGCTGGTGGTCGTTAATGTGAAGATACATAAAATCTGCTCCATTTTTTATAGAAAGCTACAGGGTTAATTACATGTTTATCGATCTTTGTGCTCGTTATTTATCAGTAGTAATAAGTTGTTCCAAATTTCCATACTTTACCGAGGAGATGAGGTATTATTGTATCACCATTAGTGATAGTCGATTCGAATCCCACTATCGGCAGCCCTGAAGATGGTTTTCCGTGGTTTCCCATTTTCACACCAGGCAAATGCTGGGGCTGTACCTTAAATAAGGCCACGGCCGCTTCCTTCCAACTCCTAGGCCTTTCCTATCCCATCGTCGCCATAAGACCTATCTGTGTCGGTGCGACGTAAAGCCCCTAGCAAAAAAAAAGTGATAGTCGATACAGTTTAAGTTATCACTATACTCTCATGAAGAAAGCTCCATATCTCACTCAAACTGATAACAATGTTAATAGCATTTCAACCCTGGCTGTTATAAATATTCATATCATAAATGCTAATGCCAGTGTTGTAATATTAACTGCTAAAATTCGTAGTATATGCATCATGTTCCGAAGTACAAGTGACAGTCATGTCAACAATGTTACTTTACTCATGGACTCGCATTAAATAAACATGTTTGTATTGGACCCCAGCTGAGTCAGGCATTGTTTATTCTTACTTGTTCCTGGGTCTACTTATTTATCTTTCACCTGATTTCCTGGCTTACCTTGGACATTCGTGTTCCTCTCAGAACTCGACGGTATTAAGTATTTGGTGGGACTAGAGAATGTAAGGAGACGAACTTTGCATTGAGGCACGTGCTCATAGGGACTGTAGCAATGCCATTCATTATAGATTTTGAAAACAATGGGGATATCAAGTCACTGCTTCTGTGTTATCTGTGGACGGCGCTGCCAACAGGGCCAAACACTGACGAATTCTCTACATATTGGGCAGACAGTAAGAATTTCACATGAACATTCGGTATTTTATAAGTTTATTCTGTCCACAGTGGATTTAATAAATCATAATCTCTAGCGAGTGTTACCAACTTTGAACAGTATCACTTACGGTTAACTTCCTACCCTTTGTATGAACCAGTTTTTTCCCTTCATGTGTAACCGAACCAATGCTGGCCTGATACAGCAGTGATAACAAATTTGATCAGAGCCTCTTCATAAAGTTAAATATAACTAAACCGCAGCTCTTCAATCACTCAATATCTCTTAAGGCAGTGAAAGAGTCGTTTAATATAATAATAATAATAATAATAATAATAATAATAATAATAATAATAATAATAATAATAATAATAATAATAATATATTATATTATATTAATTATAATATAATTATATTATTATTATTACCATTATTTTATATCTGTTCGTCTTCATCTCATTCTTCACTTCCTTACTGATTAACAATGCTCTCATATTCTCTCCCGTCTCGGATAACATGAGAATAAAGAAATAATATTTTTTTCCTTATCTTTGAACTTCAACTCCTTTCCCTTTGATTTCCTCAACTGTCATTCCATAGAGAGAGAGGAGGGTGTAGGTTGCAGCTTGCCTCTCCCTTACTGAATAATTGCAATTACTTCTCCTCTGTATCAATCGATTCTTATTAAGTCTAGAGAAGATTCAAGGTACAATATTTTTTCTATAGCGTATTTTTGAGAAGACACTGGTCATGATGCGTTTTGTTTTAAAGGGTGAACTAACACTAAGAACACGACGAAGACCCAATGCGGAGGATTTGGTCAAAACTAGCAAAGACTGCCAGTAACTGGACCTGGGCCTCTTACAGATAACACACATATAAGAGACGCAAATAAATAAAAATATAGTAGGAATATGGACAAGAACATAAATTTATTATGAAAATAAAATTAAAAAGTCGCATAGGCGAAACAAGGGGGCCAAAAAGCAAATAGATTATATTAATCTATATCATAATCATAATCAAAACATACAAGATTCACTGTTTATCGCACCTTCACACTCGCTTACCTTGATAAAAGACATGATGAAAAGTTAGGTACATGGACTTTGCGTCTACCATCATTAAATGAAGAACATAAATTCAGGTGGCTACAAAGTATTTCTTTTATGCACATCAGGTATAAACAACCATAAGTTTAGAAAGAAACAGCACATTATCATAACCTTCTCCCTTGCAATTCATAAGGTAAGACATAACGCTATCAACAATAAAAATCCACGTCCCCCAAGAATACAAGATCATTGAGTAAAAGAGCTTAAAACAGGGGAAGAGGGAAGGGCGCACTGAGCTCATAAAATTAAAACGAAGAGAAAAGAGAAAAGGGGAGGTTACCATGGTTTCACACCAAACAACTTAGATAACATGGAAAGGATAAAACAAATTAAACGAGAAAATAGGTAAAGAAAGCCAATGACGCCAATGTGAAACGAACAATAAATAAGTAAATTAGACACAAAAAGTATCACGGATCCAAAGGTCAGAACCACCCACGCTCACACAGAGACCATAGAGGTTAGGTTGCCGAATAAAGGGACGTATGAGAACGTCAACACACAGCACATAACAAAACAAACAACCGCTCTCGAGCTCAAGCAGACAATACGAACCAGAAAGTGGTCCGTCTTAGAGAAACGGAGTATCTCCAATACCAAAACAAACAGAAACCAGCCAATCGCGTTTTTAGCTTGTGTGTATACCACGCAAATGTAGTGAACGTGAAATATACAGAACAAGCGATAAAATAATAAAAAATGAGCTCAAGCGGTATGTTAAAGAAGCAACATGAGTGAAAGGTCTCGGACGGCACACACCAAATAATCTCATACACACACCCATGAAACCGTGTCACCTTCTGTTCTCAAAACAAACATAGCGGATCGGTGAGGGAAAATACGGAAAGAAGTGTGTAAAAGCAAAGTTAACACACAAATAAATTAGAAACACATGTAATGAGAGAAACCTTTCTAACCCAACCATGGTGAGCACAGAACAAATCAATAATAAAACCAAGAGAAGATTAAAGAAATAAATACTTCAGGTAATAGGCAATTAACATTCTCGAAAGGTCGAGATATGTACAAAGATATCTTGAACCTGTTAAATATATTTTTTACGCCACAAAGACGACTTGGGTATCCAATGCTTCCATCTTCTCAAGTCAAAACTCCCCACACAACCAACTAGAAATATAACCCAACAAGACGGGACAGAAAAGAAATGCTTTGACCTATGCTAACGCATGAGGTGCCATCTACTGGAATAAAGAAAGATTACGTAGTGGTAACAACACATGATGGGGAAAAGTGACAGTTCGCAATAGATATAAGAATTCGCTGGGAACGTGAAGTCTTAAGAACAGGCAAACGTGCCATAAAATGATATGGTGCGGTTGAAGGGCGAAACAAAGAAGTTATCGTTCAATGAGAAAGATTTAATTGCAGAAATAATCTTCATATATTGATCTTTGCTTCCCCTTGAATTGATTTATAATGCATAATTCTCAGTATTGTATAGTTAAAGTCTAATATAACCACTTCGTTTCTTGGGTCGGTCAACTCATAAGAAATTTCCAAATTTATTTTACTCCTCCAGGGGTTGTCGAACAGGTCTAATAGGTCTCCCGTATGTCACAATATTGTGCCATTAGTTTCATCTCTATCATCTTCCTATAACTTTCATTTCTGTTACCTAAACATTCTATTTGTTTCTGACTAACATGTTTAAAAAAAATTTAATTGGATTACCCACCGAAAAACAAATTAAAATTTTTCGCTCGTTAACCGACCAACAATTACAAGTAATTAACTTGTGATTTTATTTAGTCTGATAATCATTTGGGTATTTAATTATCTGTAATGAGTTCTGTAAACCTTCTGCTTTCTGTACGTGTTAGCCTACGTGGTAAAATACTCTCCTTGCGTACTTACATTGTTGCTAGTAAACAATGGTTATACGTTAGTTGACTTTTGCTACTTTGAAGAGCTCCATTACTGTTATTCATCACCCATGTGCTGTACTTCGTTTCCCATTCAAGCAATCACCACTCTTGTTTACGTCGTTACAACTTTTCGGTTCGGATTTAAACATATTATTATTTGTTTAACATCCCTTCAATTTGTGTGGATTTTGAGAAACACTGGAATACCGTAAGTTTGTCTTGCAGGACTTGTTTGACATATCGGAAGCCAGCGGCACGGAGCTGTCTAAATTTAAACACCCCGACTTCAGTATCGATCGAACCCACTATCTTGGAAATAGAGGGGCAAATATTACGCGACTGCAGTATTGAGTTCTGCAGATAACTTGTTAATATTCATATAAAATTACGGATATACACCATAGATACTAATCTGTCATGGCAGTGTTGGTGTTAACTCCCTTGAAGGGGCAAAACAATGTGATTGTTATTAGCCCTATACTAACTAACTAGGAGGGTAGAAACATTGAATTAACTTGGAAGCTGGGTAGTTCAGGACACATGAATATAAATATTTTACCATTTAAAATGAATGTAAGCATACAGATAAGCCAAAGCTATCCCTAATGTCACAGGAAGATTGAGAAGAAATTTCAACTTTTACGGAACATTTTTAATGTGTTGTTAGAGTCATCAGTCCATAGACTGGTTTGATGCAGCCCTCCATGCCACTCTATCCTGTGCTAACCTTTTCAATTCTACGTAACTATTGCATTCTACATCTGCTATAATCTGCTTGTCATATTCGTACCTTGGTCTACCCTACCGTTCTTACCACCTACACTTCCTTCAGAAACCAACTGAACAAGTCCTGGGTGTCTTAAGATGTGTTTGATGCACCCCTCCATGCCACCCTATCCTGTGCTAACCTTTTCATTTCTACGTAACTATTGCATCCTACATCTGCTCTAATCTGCTTGTCATATTCATACCTTGGTCTACCCCTACCGTTCTTACCACCTACACTTCCTTCAAAAACCAACTGAACAAGTCCTAGGTGTCTTAAGATGTGTCCTATAATTCTATCTCTTCTTGTCAAATTTATCCAAATCGATCTCCTCTCACCAATTCGATTCAGTATCTCTTCATTCGTGATTCGATCTATCCATCTCACCTTCATCATTCTTCTGTAACACCACATGTCAAAAGGTTCTATTCTCTTTCTTTCTGAGCTAGTTATCGTCTATATTTCACTTCCATACAATGCCACGCTCCACACGAAAGTCTTCAAAACATCCTTTTAATTGCTATGTCAATGTTTGAAGGGAGCAAATTTCTTTTCTTAAGAAAGCTCTTCCTTGCTTGTGCTAGTCTGCATTTTAAGTCCTCCTTTCTCCTGCCATCGTTAGTTATTTTACCACCCAAGTAATAATATTCATCTACTTCCTTTAAGACTTCATTTCCTAATCTAATATTTCCTGCATCACCTGCCTTCGTTCGACTGCACACCATTATTTTTGTTTTGGACTTATTTATTTTCATCTTGTACTCGTTACCCAAGACTTCATCCGTACCATTCAGCAACTTCTCGAGATTATCTACAGTCTAAGATAAAATAACAATATCGTCGGCAAATCTCAAGGTTCTGATTTCCTCTCCTTGGACTGTGATTCCCTTTCCAAATTCCTCTTTAATTTCCTTTACTGCCTGTTCTATGTAAATATTGAAAAGGAGGGGGGACAAAATGCAGCCTTGCCTCACTCCTGTCTGGATTGCTGCTTCTTTTTCAAAGCCCTCGATTCTTATCACTGCAGACTGATTTTTATACAGATTGTAGATAATTCTTCGTTCTCGGTATCTGATCCCAATCATCTTCGGAATCTTAAATAGCTTGGTCCAATCAACATTATCGAATGCCTTTTCTAGATCTACGAATGCCATGTACGTGCGCTTGTCTTTCTTGATTCGATCCTCTAAGATCAGACGTAAAGTCAGGATTGCTTCACGTGTTCCTACATTTCTTCTGAAGCCAAATTGATCTTCTCCCAACTTAGCTTCAACCTTTTTTTCCATTCTTCTGTAAATAATACGTGTTAAAATTTTTCAGGCATGAGATGCTAAACTAATCGTGCGGTAGTTTTCACATCTGTCATCACCGGCTTTCTTGGGAATAGGTATAACAACATTCTGCCGAAAATCGGATGGGACTTCTCCTGTCTCATACATCTTACACACTAAATGGAATAACCTTGCCTTGCTGGTTTCTCCTGAGGCAGTCAGTAATTTAGAGGGAATATCATCAATTCCAGGTGCCTTGTTCCTATTTAGGTCACTCGCAGCTCTGTCAAACTCTGACCTCAAAATTGGGTCTCCCATTTCATCAGCATCAACAGCCTCTTCATGTTCCAGAAACAAATTATTTACATCTTTACATTGATACAACTGTTGGATATGCTTCTGCCATCTTTCTGCTTTGTCTTATTTCCCTAGAAGTGGCTTTCCATCTGAGCTCTTAATATTCATACACCTAGATTTCCTTTCTCCAAAGGTTTCCTTGATTTTCCTGTAGGCAGCATCTACCTTTCCCAGGACCATACAACCTTCGACATCCTTGCACTTCTCCTTCAGGCATTCTTCCTTAGCTACCTTGCACTTTCTATCCACTTGATTCTTTAATCGCCTGTATTCTTTTCTGCCCTCTTCATTTCTAGCATTCTTGTATTTTCGTCGTTCATCAATCAGGTTTAGTATCTCCTGAGTTATTCACTGATTCTTAGTTGATCTTTTCTTCCTTCCTAACATTTCTTCAGCAGCCCTACTGTCTTCATTTTTCATGACTATCCACTCTTCCTCTATAGTGTTTCCTTCAGCCATTTATCCCTTGTGCAACATGTTCCTTGAAACAATCCCTCACACTCTTTTCTTTCAACTTGTCTAGATCCCATCTTTTTGCATTCTTTCCCTTCTTAAATTTCTTCAACTTCAGATGGCATTTCATGACCAACAAGTTGTGGTCAGAGTCTACGTCTGCTCCTGGGAAAGTTTTGCAATCCCACATCACCTCGTTTCTGAATCTCTGCCTGATCATAATGAAGTCTATTTGATACCTTCCAGTGTCTCCAGGTCTCGTCCACGTATACAGCCGTCGTTTGTGGTGTTTGAACCAAGTATTGGCAAGGACTAAATTATGATCAGTACAGAATTCAACCAGCCGAGTTCCTCTTTCGTTCCTTTGTCCCAATCCAAATTCTCCTACTGTATTGCCTTCTCTTCCTTGGCCTACCACTGCATTCCAGTCTCCCATCACAATTAGATTATCGTCACCTTTTACATATTGTATTAAATCTTCTATCTCTTCGTATATTCTTTCGATTTCCTCATCCTCCGCAGAACTAGTAGTCATATAGACCTGCACTATTGTGGTAGGCATTGGTTTGGTGTATATCTTGACGACAATAATTCTTTCACTATGCTGATCGTAGTAGCTTACCCGCTGCCCTATTTTCTTATTCATTATTAAACCAACTCCTGCATTTCCCCTGTTTGATTTTGTGTTGATAATTCGGTAGTCGCCTGACCAAAAATCCTGTTCTTCCTGCCAAAGTACTTCACTTATGCCAACTACATCTAACTTTAGTCGATCCATTTCCCTTTTCAGATTCTCTAACTTACCACAACGATTCAAACTTCTAACATTCCACGCTCCGACTCGCAGAATGTCAGTATCCATCTTCCTGATGATCGCCCCCTCTCGTGTAGTCCCCACCCGGATATCCGAATTAGGGACTAGTTTACCTCCGGAATATTTTACCCGGGAGGAAGCCATCATCAGTACATCATTCATACAGAGAGAGCTGCATGTCCTCAGGAGTTAGTTACGGCTGTAGTTTCCCGTTGCTTTCAGCCGTGTAGCAGTATCAACACAGGTAAGCCATGTTGAGTATTATTACAAGGCCGTATCAGTAAATCATCCTGACTGCCGCCCTTGCAACTAGCGAAAGGCTGCTACCCCCCTTTCGATTAACCATTCCTTAGTCTGGTCTCTCAACAGATACCCATCCGATATGGTTGCACCTGCGGCTCGGCTATCTGTTTCATTGGGACACGCAGGCCTCCCCACCGTGGCAAGGTCACATGGTTCGCAGGGGAGGCATTTTATAATATGGTTGAAAAATCATTTATTGCACTCCTAAACTGCGATTGTTGATACTCGATGTACACAGTGCTGTACTGAACCCATAATTCTACGGTGAGAAAAATTTTTATTTTTCCCAAATATTTATTTGGTATTCAGAAACTACTGTATGTTTGAGGGCAGCCATTTTGCGCTCCCCAGAGCCCGATGTTGCGTGGGAAGGTTCCCGCAAGGCGAGCTCGTGGATTGCCGGGACACCTCGGTGGAACTCGAGTGCCCGACAATTTTCTAAATTAATGAATTCTGCACAACGAGGGATTTTGACAAGATAGTAAAGGAAGAAATAAATAAGCAAAATTATTCATACACCCTCTGTGACGGTAGTGACACCAGGGACAATTTTTGATGCAGTTAAGCCCAAGTGTGTGTTAGCGTGAGAACAGCGAGCTAGTTACACGTGCCAAGGTCGTGGGCAGAAGAAAAACGCGCGAAACGCACGGGCAGAAACAATTTATTTCTCCTGTTGTGAGTGCAGAAAAATTATAAAATTAACATCGAACATAAGTGCAAGTCTGTCCGGAGTTCTGGGACAAGTCTTATCAAAATTGGTCTACTAGAAGCAAATTTGGCAGATTTCACAACCGAGCCTCATAGAGGGGATAGCGTCCTTCCGGAAATTATAAAAGAAACCCCCCCACCGTAGATTTTTCGGTGTCGATCTGGAACTTGAGGCCGCGGGAGCCCGTGCCCGTCGTCATTAGAATTTCGCGCCAGATTGACCGACAATATTTCAATACATGTTCGTGGCTAAAGTCCATATATTTAGTAAGAAGAAAAGTGAATTGGAGAAGCTGTGAACGTTTGCAGACGAACTGGGAAGGTGTAGGCTGGTTGAAAATTACACAGCAGATTTTATTTTTATCATTTCCTGTACTCTTGTAAGTGAAGAAGGTCTGGGGGAAGCGATTCAAAATAGTTCGACTCCCTTATCGGCCGAACACCTGTTCTTGTTGAAACAACGGGGAGAGAAACCACTCTGGGAGACGCATCAGACAGTTATAGCCGACTGCAGAACGAGGGAAGTTCGTGGTGCAAGTTACAGAGAAAGTGCATTGTTTATATGGTAGTTTTAATCTCGTGTGTGTGAAGGGTAGTGTTTGGATGAGTGAGTTTTTAAAAATGAAAATGTTATCTGTAAAAATGAGTGGCTAAGTACGAGGTTGCTGGGATGATGCAATCAGAATGCTGAGAATGTCACCATTGTGCAGGTCTGTCTATTTTATATTATGTTGTAGTTAGTTATTTAGTTACTGTCTGTCCTAACCAAATTTTCCAGATGATTGTCGGGTGATATGCGTGATTATCAGGCGAAAGGCGTTGTAAATTTTGGTCAGCGTGGGAAAATTTTCAGTGTGTAAAGTTCATGTCAAGAACGGTAAAATGCGACGCTTAAAATTTTGTGTTGAGATGAGATATCATTCAAAGTGCGGATTTGTGAACGTTATAAGTGTCAATTTTGTCGTGGCGAATATTGTAATCTCAGGTGTCAGTTGCATTCAGAAATGCTGGTTAATAATAATAATAATAATAATAATAATAATAATAATAATAATAATAATAATAATAATAATAATAATGTTTACCGCGGGATAAGGAAATTCCTCTCTGTTAAATTACATTTAACCAGTTATTTCGACAAGGATCGTAAGCATATTTAGATAATGTCAATAAAATTTGTTAGAGTCTCAGTCGTTAATGGGAAGGAAATTTTGAGACATCGTGTATACTTGAAGTGCGAAAGGTCGATGTGTGCTCTTGGATTCTTGAGGTCCGAAAGCCTTAATAATAGTAAAGTAAGAGATGTGGTTAATAATGGTTGTCGTTTTCACCAGGGGATCGATGTATGAAAAAGGATCTTGAAGGAAAAGGAATTGAGTGCGATGAATTGATATGTATGTGGAGACGAGATAGATGGGAGTAATACCGCTGGAAAGCGAGGAGAAAGAGTGTTGAGACATTTTTGTAGAGGAAGTATTTAGGAACAGGCTGTGTGAGGCAGGCTGTATTGTTTTCCGCAATCAATCCGAATTTGAGATGACTATGATGTGAAGCATTGTAAATTGATAGAACGATTCCAAGTGAAAACGACTCTAGTAAAATGTAAAGGTCTGGGTAGTAAACATCCAGTGATTTTTGTTAAGATAAGGTACGGCCTCACGGATTGAAGAGCACTTTGGACACACGGTTGGGTTATATTTAATTTGTTCATTGGAGAGGTCATGGATAAGATGGTTGGAATTGATGATAGGCGATCTGCGAATTTCGAATGTGATGGTGATGATTATTATTTTGAAGGCATCCACTAAAAGGGAAACGTGTGTTGGGAATTTTCATTGGCAGCCCTGACACTTCAGTGCACAGGCTGAGATTGTGTTCGAGGTGGAGAATCGTTCGTCACGTCTATTTATTTTTGAGTTCACATATTATGATGAGGTAGACACTTGTTGTATTTTTCGAGAGGTAGGTACTTACTGAGTTTCAACTTGCATTCTTTTGATAATAGAGACGTGGTTCCGTCGTGCGTATTTTTTTTTGTCTGACCAGATTCAGTGTTACTGTTGGAGGTTTGTTGGGAATTGCGGTTCGCCTGATATGTTAAGGGAGACGTGGTGCGACCCACTTTGACGCCCAACGATAGATTTAGGACGTCACGTGTTTATTCTTGGAGTCATTGATGATGAGACGTCCTAGGTCACGCCCGACGATAGGATTTGGAAGGCATCATGTATATACTGATTAGGTTTAGGGTGTACAGATTTCAAGTGAGCCCGACGATAGGTCTGGGATGGTAGCTGTACACGCTCAAGTCTCGGTTTAGATGTTCTCTTTTGTTTGTTCTTTTTGGAAGTGGCCTGGGGGAAGGTAGCAGTTACTGTGCGATATGATTTATTGTAGAGGGTCTATGCGAAGCTCTCATTGAGATAACGGGACTGTTGTTGATAAATGAGGGCTGTCCAAGTGCGGGACATCGACCCGATCTAGATTAAATATTTTTACTGTGTTTCTTCGTGCGTGTTAAGCTGTATGACTTTGAGATGTTAATTTATTTTTACGAACTTCATTGTTTTTCGTTTGATAGTGTGCATATTGACACTCAGTGTTTTAGAATGAGACTTGAGTTGCGAATGCGGTTTCGATTCGTCAGCCAGTAATTTTATTTTATATTTTAATCTTGTCGTATTTTCATTCGTATTCATAGTTAGAATAAGTAAGTAATCACTTTACCAGTAGTGTGTTGGGACAGACAGTAAATAGAGAGATCTGTACTGGTAGCATTGTTGTCAAGGGAAAGAATTCCTTAAATTTGTAGTAAATTTTAGCGTGGACTGGTAATTTTATTAAGTATAATAAACCCATTTCTAACCTGAAAATCGGTTCAATAATAATATTTTCAAGTGACTTTTCACTTTTTGATTAACTTCAGTGTTTGGCATTTCTTCTAAATGCATGATTAGTAAGTGTTTCCTGCATTTCGCAGTTTTGTTCCTTTAGAACGACTTAACGTAAGATCCTCCCGGATCATGTTGTTGTTGGTTCCTTCCGAACAGCCGTTTGGGGTGATGCACGTTTAGCATCGGGACTACCTTATCACTTAAGGGTGTCATGAATGACAAATACATGGTGGAATTTTATTTCAATTGTGAATGATGCCATTAACTTGTAGTGAACACCATGCTTTCCCATAATATTTCGCAACCTATCCAAAGCAACTGATAGTCAGTTTGGTTCGATTAAGGGTCCATTCGGCGGATGTTCCGTATCCGTGAAGGGTATTTGACTGGTGGATAACCTTAATTAAGAGAAAATCAGGCGTTCTACTTGTTGAAAGTCAGATTTTCCACGGATCATGTGGATTAACTCTCAGTTCTCGTTTGGAATGATAGGTGCCCGGTTTTCAGGTCTTTCTTTTTTTTCAGTTTTTCAGTTTCGCTGTCCACTAACATATTAGCTTCTCCGAAGCAACTCTTCGACATTAGAAGAAACGAAGTGACGTTATGTAATGTGACTGTATTTGGAACTTTTCAAAAATCAATAATAAAATCTTTTTTTTATATTTTTGTGGCAAGAAGGCATATTAAATTAACGATGTTATCGTGCTCTTTCAGTTTAATAAAAGTTAGTAAGCACATTTTTGCTCCTCATTTCAAGTAGTTAGGCTTTCTTCTGAACCCCATCGTTTGGTTAAGATCGTGACCGAATTTATTCCCGCAACGACCCAAGATTCAAGAGTTCTAAATTGTTCTACTATAGCAGCCGTGGCCGACCAACGATGGAATGGTAAGTTCAAGGGTTCAGTAGAAGTGTCGCGCCAACTGTGGGGCTTAAGTCACGATGAGGAGGACGATAATATTCCACGTTGGAGGACAGTAAGAAATAACACCAACGTGATGGCTTAAGTCACTTAACAGAGAGGGCTTGAGTGCATTAAAGGAAGAACTACGAGTCATGTTGGTTGACATCAGTTAAATGATGACCAATGGTAGAATAATAGTACACGTTGGGCCTCAGTAGAAGTGGCGCCATCAACTTTGGGGCCTTAAAGTCACGATAACGATGAGGAGCCCGAAGTCACGATAACGATACGATGCCACGATAACGATAATGAAATTATATACTGAAAATAAATGTTAGGAAAATATAAAATAATGTTGAGGCCTAAGCCACATTATAAATAATACAAGCGGGTGAAAATTATGGCTGAGCCACAGTTAAACGAATTATGCCCAATGAGAGTGCTAGATATTAACACGTTTAATGAGGAGCGTAACTACTTGGTAGATAATAATAATAATAACAGTCACAATGCATTTTAGGAAATTAATACTTAAAGCTTTATTGAAGCTTATGTCATGTTGCCAATATAAAATTTGGAAGTGGTAATGCTGAATTACATTCAAAGTTTATGCGTTAACATGTTCTTTATTTACTTAATTTACGGAAGCGAAACTATTTGGGATATTTATCCAAAGTAACTTATTAACTTCAGATTTTCTTTTTATTAAACAAGTTTGTGATACCAGCCATGTAAACAAAATTTTATAAGACAACCGTTGGAATGTTGTCAGTTTCGGTATTAAATTATAACAGCGTTTGTATGTGAAAACGCAGTAGATAGTGAATTCTTTCCCTAGTAGTTTGGAGTATTCTGGTTGCATCAACAGCCAGCGTACTCATTATTGTATTCTTTGTGGTATTGTGAGATGGAAGGTCAGGTGACCGTGGATCTGCTAAAGCAGATGATGGAGGACATGAAAGTTCATAATGAGATGTTAAATATTAAGACAAATGAGAGTTTAAATAGTAAGATAGATAGTTTGGATAATAAGTTGAGAGAGGACATGAAAGTCCAGAATGAGAATTTGAGTAGTAAGATGGAGGATACGAAAGGGCAAATGTTAGATAGTTTGGATAGTAAGATAGATAGTTTGGATAGTAAGATGGAGGACGCGAAAGTCCAGAGTGAGAATTTGAGAGAGGACATGAAGGCTCATAATGAAAGTTTGGATGGTAAGATTGAGGAGTTGCAGTCGAGTTTGAAAGACACTCGTGAGGAGTTACAGAGTAGTATCGAGGATACCCAGGCTAGGTGTAAAGAGTCTAGTGATGAGTTGAAGGCTGGATTGAAGAACGTAGTTCGTGAGACATACACTATGTGCACCGAACTTAAAGAGGAAGTTAGGGGTGAGATAGGTAAACTCAACCAGCGTTTTGATGATAGCCGAGTGGAAATTAGGAATGAGATTGATAAACAATTTGCGGAAGTGCAGGTCAGTTTAAAGAACGATTTCGACAAACAGTTTTCTAAAATCCATGACAGTTTAAAAACCGATATGGACAAGCGTTTTGACGAAAGCCACGACATGTACAGTAGGTTATGCGATAGTCAGGATGAGATGAGAAAGGAACTTGACAAGCATTTACTGGAGAGCCAGGCGGCGCATAAACAGCTGATTGACAGTCAGGTTGAATTTAAGGACGACATTACACAACAGGTCGTAGAGATGCGGATCTCCAGTGATAAGGAAAAGGGGAAAACGCTAACCATAATAGAGGAACAACGTCAAATATTATCTGCGGACATTCAGTCACTGAATAACAAGGTAGATAAAATTAGTGTGGAATTGGAGAGTCAGGTATTGGCAAAAACCGAAATCATGGAGAAGAAATTGTTGCAAGTTAATGAGGAAGCAATTAGTAAACTCCAAGCGGCTAATGAGGACTCCGAAACTTTAATTAAAGAAATTCAAGAGGAGTTAGTTGAAATGAAAAATGAACACACCAGGGAATTCAACGATAGGCAAATTAGTATAGAACAGGACTTAAGGGAAATCACGTCAGCCCAGGAAGAGACAGACAAGAAAGTTGGGTTCATTAAGAGCGAGGTAAGCAGTTGGATTAGCAGCGTGGTAGATATGCAGTCCAAGGTGGACAAAGTATTGAGTCAAGCATCGACAGCTGTTAACTCTGACCTCAGTGGTCAATTGCCAAATATCAATCATGTGAATAATAACGGTCAGAGCTCGAATGTAGATACCAGTCGATCTCAAAGCTCAGGGGTCACCAACGTTATTAACATGATCAAGTTACATGAGGACCAGCCCAAGAAATTTAATGGAGGTCCACATATCACGCCGAAGGGGTTTCTTAAGGATCTCAGGGAGTACATCCGGGACGCCAAGATTCCTGAGGAACGTCAGTTGAGGGTAACTGAAAGATATTTAGAGGGGGCACCACTTTTATGGTTTAAAGGCTTCCGATACCACTTTGATACCTTTGATGAGTTCCAGAGGGCGTTTCTTAATAAATTTTGGAGTACGGAAATTCAGCAGAGTCTTAGATTAGAGCTATACTCACGTCGGTATAATGCAATAGGCCCTACAAAGTTCAGTGAATACTTTATTGCACAAATGGTAAAGTTCAGAGAACTTGAGGCGCCGCCCTCGGAGCAAGAGTTGGTACAGGCCATCCAGAAGCAGTTACCTCCCGAAGTACAAAGGATGCTCATTGCATCAAAGGTAGAGACCCCCATGCAGGCAGAAATGATCCTTAGGCAATTGGATCATACCCATAATCAAATAGCACCCAGAGGGGGACGATCGCACGAGCAACATGTAAACACTGTTAGCCAGGTCCCAGAGGGAAGTCCAGAGGCACCTGAGCAGGGGAAACCACAGCCGATTGAGCGGAGGCGTGAGTTTCGGAATAACTGGGAACCCTCGCATCCACGAAATGAGGATTGGAAAAGGCGTAGGGGTAATTGGAATTATCCACAAAGGAGGAACCCTTACTGGAGGCGATACGATGGGGACAGAGAAAACCAGAGGAATTTCAGGAATGGACTTAATAACCGCAGGGACTGGGGAAATAATCGAACCCAGAACTTCCGCCGTGATGAGGATGAACGGTACCGTGAACGTGTTCAGTACACCGACGGGTTAAGGAAGGACCACGAAAGGAAAAAATGGCAGGGGGCTATACAGCGCCAGGACGTCAACACCGATTGTTTCGGGGCTGAAAGTTTGGAATTCCAGAAGGCACATAGGCAAGACCAACGAAACTCCGGTCTAAACCCGTTTGCGCCAGATTTTGAGCAGGAGTCAATGTCGACTCTTGATAGAAGAAAAACAACTTCAAATTCCCAGTAGGAAAAGGTTCAGAGTCTTTCATCCCAGATTCTGAAGGAGAGACGACCAAATGACGCACATAACATCAATAACAACAAGAAACAGACTCCGAGCAACTCCCAATTCAATGATGACCGTAACCCAACAAGAAATTTACAGATTGACCATAGAGCAGAAGAAAGAGTTCCACTACAGGATGACGCAGTCTTACCAGCTGGGGAAATGGTCACCGAAGAAGAAGAAGAAGAAGAGGTACAACCAGTAAATATGATCGTCACGTCGAGAGGAAGACAGGTCGAGGCACCACTCCAAGGACAGGCAAGCAGCGGGAGTAAAGAAGAGAAAGACGCTGAATGTTTACAATGTTCATTCTTAAGAGAAGACTTTGTTGATGACATCTGTAACGCGATCCTATTGTTGGAAGAAGAAAACAGGGAAATACGTGAAAGTAACAGAGCCCTACGTCAAGAGTGAGATCGGCTGGGAAAGTTTACGTAGAATCATGGTTCATCTGTATCAAAATTCCCATGTACACTTTAGAATTTTGAAGGAATATATCTGTTTAAATATTTCCCCTTTCTGGGTAAACATTTCGTTGTTGTAGGTGGATTATGAACCCATAATTCTACGGTGAGAAAAATTTTTATTTTTCCCAAATATTTATTTGGTATTCAGAAACTACTGTATGTTTGAGGGCAGCCATTTTGCGCTCCCCAGAGCCCGATGTTGCGTGGGAAGGTTCCCGCAAGGCGAGCTCGTGGATTGCCGGGACACCTCGGTGGAACTCGAGTGCCCGACAATTTTCTAAATTAATGAATTCTGCACAACGAGGGATTTTGACAAGATAGTAAAGGAAGAAATAAATAAGCAAAATTATTCATACACCCTCTGTGACGGTAGTGACACCAGGGACAATTTTTGATGCAGTTAAGCCCAAGTGTGTGTTAGCGTGAGAACAGCGAGCTAGTTACACGTGCCAAGGTCGTGGGCAGAAGAAAAACGCGCGAAACGCACGGGCAGAAACAATTTATTTCTCCTGTTGTGAGTGCAGAAAAATTATAAAATTAACATCGAACATAAGTGCAAGTCTGTCCGGAGTTCTGGGACAAGTCTTATCAAAATTGGTCTACTAGAAGCAAATTTGGCAGATTTCACAACCGAGCCTCATAGAGGGGATAGCGTCCTTCCGGAAATTATAAAAGAAACCCCCCCACCGTAGATTTTTCGGTGTCGATCTGGAACTTGAGGCCGCGGGAGCCCGTGCCCGTCGTCATTAGAATTTCGCGCCAGATTGACCGACAATATTTCAATACATGTTCGTGGCTAAAGTCCATATATTTAGTAAGAAGAAAAGTGAATTGGAGAAGCTGTGAACGTTTGCAGACGAACTGGGAAGGTGTAGGCTGGTTGAAAATTACACAGCAGATTTTATTTTTATCATTTCCTGTACTCTTGTAAGTGAAGAAGGTCTGGGGGAAGCGATTCAAAATAGTTCGACTCCCTTATCGGCCGAACACCTGTTCTTGTTGAAACAACGGGGAGAGAAACCACTCTGGGAGACGCATCAGACAGTTATAGCCGACTGCAGAACGAGGGAAGTTCGTGGTGCAAGTTACAGAGAAAGTGCATTGTTTATATGGTAGTTTTAATCTCGTGTGTGTGAAGGGTAGTGTTTGGATGAGTGAGTTTTTAAAAATGAAAATGTTATCTGTAAAAATGAGTGGCTAAGTACGAGGTTGCTGGGATGATGCAATCAGAATGCTGAGAATGTCACCATTGTGCAGGTCTGTCTATTTTATATTATGTTGTAGTTAGTTATTTAGTTACTGTCTGTCCTAACCAAATTTTCCAGATGATTGTCGGGTGATATGCGTGATTATCAGGCGAAAGGCGTTGTAAATTTTGGTCAGCGTGGGAAAATTTTCAGTGTGTAAAGTTCATGTCAAGAACGGTAAAATGCGACGCTTAAAATTTTGTGTTGAGATGAGATATCATTCAAAGTGCGGATTTGTGAACGTTATAAGTGTCAATTTTGTCGTGGCGAATATTGTAATCTCAGGTGTCAGTTGCATTCAGAAATGCTGGTTAATAATAATAATAATAATAATAATAATAATAATAATAATAATAATAATAATAATAATAATAATGTTTACCGCGGGATAAGGAAATTCCTCTCTGTTAAATTACATTTAACCAGTTATTTCGACAAGGATCGTAAGCATATTTAGATAATGTCAATAAAATTTGTTAGAGTCTCAGTCGTTAATGGGAAGGAAATTTTGAGACATCGTGTATACTTGAAGTGCGAAAGGTCGATGTGTGCTCTTGGATTCTTGAGGTCCGAAAGCCTTAATAATAGTAAAGTAAGAGATGTGGTTAATAATGGTTGTCGTTTTCACCAGGGGATCGATGTATGAAAAAGGATCTTGAAGGAAAAGGAATTGAGTGCGATGAATTGATATGTATGTGGAGACGAGATAGATGGGAGTAATACCGCTGGAAAGCGAGGAGAAAGAGTGTTGAGACATTTTTGTAGAGGAAGTATTTAGGAACAGGCTGTGTGAGGCAGGCTGTATTGTTTTCCGCAATCAATCCGAATTTGAGATGACTATGATGTGAAGCATTGTAAATTGATAGAACGATTCCAAGTGAAAACGACTCTAGTAAAATGTAAAGGTCTGGGTAGTAAACATCCAGTGATTTTTGTTAAGATAAGGTACGGCCTCACGGATTGAAGAGCACTTTGGACACACGGTTGGGTTATATTTAATTTGTTCATTGGAGAGGTCATGGATAAGATGGTTGGAATTGATGATAGGCGATCTGCGAATTTCGAATGTGATGGTGATGATTATTATTTTGAAGGCATCCACTAAAAGGGAAACGTGTGTTGGGAATTTTCATTGGCAGCCCTGACACTTCAGTGCACAGGCTGAGATTGTGTTCGAGGTGGAGAATCGTTCGTCACGTCTATTTATTTTTGAGTTCACATATTATGATGAGGTAGACACTTGTTGTATTTTTCGAGAGGTAGGTACTTACTGAGTTTCAACTTGCATTCTTTTGATAATAGAGACGTGGTTCCGTCGTGCGTATTTTTTTTTGTCTGACCAGATTCAGTGTTACTGTTGGAGGTTTGTTGGGAATTGCGGTTCGCCTGATATGTTAAGGGAGACGTGGTGCGACCCACTTTGACGCCCAACGATAGATTTAGGACGTCACGTGTTTATTCTTGGAGTCATTGATGATGAGACGTCCTAGGTCACGCCCGACGATAGGATTTGGAAGGCATCATGTATATACTGATTAGGTTTAGGGTGTACAGATTTCAAGTGAGCCCGACGATAGGTCTGGGATGGTAGCTGTACACGCTCAAGTCTCGGTTTAGATGTTCTCTTTTGTTTGTTCTTTTTGGAAGTGGCCTGGGGGAAGGTAGCAGTTACTGTGCGATATGATTTATTGTAGAGGGTCTATGCGAAGCTCTCATTGAGATAACGGGACTGTTGTTGATAAATGAGGGCTGTCCAAGTGCGGGACATCGACCCGATCTAGATTAAATATTTTTACTGTGTTTCTTCGTGCGTGTTAAGCTGTATGACTTTGAGATGTTAATTTATTTTTACGAACTTCATTGTTTTTCGTTTGATAGTGTGCATATTGACACTCAGTGTTTTAGAATGAGACTTGAGTTGCGAATGCGGTTTCGATTCGTCAGCCAGTAATTTTATTTTATATTTTAATCTTGTCGTATTTTCATTCGTATTCATAGTTAGAATAAGTAAGTAATCACTTTACCAGTAGTGTGTTGGGACAGACAGTAAATAGAGAGATCTGTACTGGTAGCATTGTTGTCAAGGGAAAGAATTCCTTAAATTTGTAGTAAATTTTAGCGTGGACTGGTAATTTTATTAAGTATAATAAACCAATTTCTAACCTGAAAATCGGTTCAATAATAATATTTTCAAGTGACTTTTCACTTTTTGATTAACTTCAGTGTTTGGCATTTCTTCTAAATGCATGATTAGTAAGTGTTTCCTGCATTTCGCAGTTTTGTTCCTTTAGAACGACTTAACGTAAGATCCTCCCGGATCATGTTGTTGTTGGTTCCTTCCGAACAGCCGTTTGGGGTGATGCACGTTTAGCATCGGGACTACCTTATCACTTAAGGGTGTCATGAATGACAAATACATGGTGGAATTTTATTTCAATTGTGAATGATGCCATTAACTTGTAGTGAACACCATGCTTTCCCATAATATTTCGCAACCTATCCAAAGCAACTGATAGTCAGTTTGGTTCGATTAAGGGTCCATTCGGCGGATGTTCCGTATCCGTGAAGGGTATTTGACTGGTGGATAACCTTAATTAAGAGAAAATCAGGCGTTCTACTTGTTGAAAGTCAGATTTTCCACGGATCATGTGGATTAACTCTCAGTTCTCGTTTGGAATGATAGGTGCCCGGTTTTCAGGTCTTTCTTTTTTTTCAGTTTTTCAGTTTCGCTGTCCACTAACATATTAGCTTCTCCGAAGCAACTCTTCGACATTAGAAGAAACGAAGTGACGTTATGTAATGTGACTGTATTTGGAACTTTTCAAAAATCAATAATAAAATCTTTTTTTTATATTTTTGTGGCAAGAAGGCATATTAAATTAACGATGTTATCGTGCTCTTTCAGTTTAATAAAAGTTAGTAAGCACATTTTTGCTCCTCATTTCAAGTAGTTAGGCTTTCTTCTGAACCCCATCGTTTGGTTAAGATCGTGACCGAATTTATTCCCGCAACGACCCAAGATTCAAGAGTTCTAAATTGTTCTACTATAGCAGCCGTGGCCGACCAACGATGGAATGGTAAGTTCAAGGGTTCAGTACTACGTATAATTATCTGAAGAAGCTATTGAAAATTTGAACTTCTAATTGAACTTTCGACAATTTGATAGCCTACCATCTCACACTGTACCCTGATCAAAATATTACTTGAAATATTACCAGAAGAGGAGCATGCCTAGCAATCAGTTCACGCAACCTTACAAGATCTGAAAAGGTTAACGAAGTCAGATAAAGGGAAGCAAAAGGACAAATATGTGTACAACGAGGACAATTTGACGATAAGCTCAGAAAAGACTGGAATCGATTTCCAATTTTCATTTTCTTTTGCTTTACGTAGCACCGACGCAGAATAGATTTAGGGCGGCGATGGGGTAGGAAAGGGTTAGGACTGGGAAGGAAGCGGTCGTGGCCTTCATTAAGTTACATCCCTGGCATTTGATGGTGTGAAACTAAGAAACCGCGGAAATCCATATGCAGGGCTGCCGTCAGTGGGGTTAGAACCAACTATCCTCCGAATGCAAGCTCACAGGTGCGCTACCCTCACCACACGGTCAACTCGTTCGGTGAACCGATTTTCACATTAGACGATGGTACTATCTTTCTTGCCCTGCAGCACCCTTGATATAGGTGTAAATATTTAATGCACTTTTCCTTTACATAGTATTCCCATAGTTAGTTAACAATGTCATGTCTTTGAAGTATCTTCACTTATTATTGATTTAATAAGCTTAACAGAGTATCATAATTGTCTTTCGAAATGAGTTAAATCTAATGAGACCCGACACAAGAAAAGAAATTGTTATTAAATAACAATTTGATCCCTCAACCATAATGACATAACCATAATAATTAACCACAATAACTTAACAGAAAACTAAACTCTATTAACCTATTTGCATATATAGAGGTAAAATTTACTTCACTGCATATTTTAGGAAGGCACTGACTGCAATTTATTTTAAAACTCACTTAATGAATCATCCCTTCGTTTGTGGCGTTGCTGGTTTACTGAATATAAAAAACGGGTGTCTGAGGTAACACGCGCTGCGTGGACCTAGTTCGTTTGTTCATTTCAATTCTTTACATTCGGCAGCGTAACGCTCATTTATATCTCCCAGCCAGCGTCAGCAGCCCCTAATTGTGCTCCAGTCTCATTCTAGTGAAAAATGCTGGCCAGGCCATCTCTTGAAACCTCGTACTCAGACACACAGAAATGAGATGAGCTTTTTTAAGCTGGAGTTTTATACTCTGATTACATTCCTCCACATCTGTGTGCAAGGAGCCAATGTAGATATTTCAAATGACTGACGGACTAATTGATTATTGATTAGTGGAATGATTGATTGATGGATTCATATTGGTTTTAATGGTAGTCAATGAATTTATGCCTTTCCAAAAACAATGAAATTTATAAGATAATTTAGAATATTGAGTATGTCAAGGCATTTTGCAAACACAAAAACACAAAAGTCATAATTAATAATTGGAATAACTCGATGAATATCGATATCGAACATACCATTACTCATTATAAAAAATAATTCATGATATCCAGATTGACTTCGTATATAATTTGTTGAGAAGCACAGTCTATAAGCAGGCTTTTTAAGATTACGAATTTATGGTTAAAAATTACACCATTTCACAGAATTGTATTTCATCATCTATAGTTTCGAAACTAATCATTACGAAAGGTTGTAGTTTGCAGTAAATTGTAGAGAAATCTTCATTCCTTACTTTGGTAGCATTGTAATAACAAAACTAGGTGCCTACATGGAAATGCTAGGTTTGGCTTTCATTGTTTTATTGTGTAGGTTTTCATAAGGAATTACTTTGAGCTTACATTTTAGCATTTATCGTTTCCAATAAAATAGGTAAAGTATATATTTAGTATGCAGAAGGGATAGTAGTATATAGTGTATTTAGTATATAGAAGGGATAGTATCAGAAATGGTAGCAAGGATATCAAAATAAGTCATTGAAATTATCGTAGAAAAACCTTTTTCATAGCTTGAATTAACACACATTTCCATACTATTTCTTCTTCTTCTTCCGCTTTTCCCACACCTGTGGGGTCACCGGTGCGAACTGTCACACACATATGTGGATTTTGCCCTGTTTACGGCTGATGCCCTTCCTGACCCAGCCATTTGATTCATAATATGTATTTTACCGGGCGACTTTGCCGTGCGGTTAGGGGCGTACAGCTGTGAGCTTGCATCCGGGAGATAGTAGGTTCGAACCCCACTGTCTGCAGCCCTGAGTATGGTTTTCCATTGTTTTCCATTTTTAAGCAGGCAAATGCTGGGGGCTGTACCTTAATTAAGTCCACGGCTGCTTCCTTTTCACTTCTAACCCATTCCCATTCCATCGTCACTCTAAGACCTATCTGTGTCGGCGTGACGTAAAAAAATTGCAATAATATTTATTATTATAATATTTAAAATCCTTTCGCTCTGATTATGTTAATGTGTAATGGATCCAGGTGCATATCCAACTACTGTATTTCAAAATTCCTACTGAGCAGGTTTTAGATATACAGGTACATGAAGTTGTCAACCTTAACATTGTTGAGATAGATTATTTTAACTTCCCTTACGGGAATGTCGAGATCAGGATTAGTTAGGTAATCGAAAAGTAACAGAGAATGCGTTTCTAACATACGTGGGCTGGATAATAGTAGTAGCAACATATGCATAGATACGAAATCGTTTATTGTAGAACCACCATACCTCTGCAAGCCTTCACTGTAGTCCCCTGAAACATGTTGTAATCGCTGCTCTTTGTGGAAGGCACAGGATACCAGCAGCAGTGCCGCCTTTGCTGATGTCCGTGACGGAGCGTTCTGGATGCTCCAGGACCTCCCACTTCCGTCATTCCAACAACTAAGAGCAGCATGATCATACCGGACATTGTCGTGCAAGGCAATGGGTGGATGCGATTAAAAATGGGACCATTTCCTGTGCAGAGTGGACAAATTAGAAGCTTGTTTTCAAAAGGTCTTCGTTTGTTCTAAGTGTTGCTTGCGCAATGAGGAGGGTGGCCTTAAATCCAGGTCACGTTGTAACATTAATTTAAATGGCTTATATTAAGTAGTAATATACTGCACAGGGATTTCTGCAATAGTATTAATTCGACATTTAATTTATGTAGGTATTCTGTATTCGTACAAGACCATGACAGGCATTACATGAAAATTTTATGCAGTTATCATAAGCAAAGTAAAGTACATTTATACACGTCTGATAAATGGTTTCAACGGAGCACACCGATACACAGACAGGACTGAAGTTTGTAACAGGTCGAGGTGAGCTACTGCCAAGCTCTCTACTCTCAAATTACTTTGTGCAGGTTTCCAAAGCTATTCACAGAGAGAGTTCAGAATTTTAAGCCGTAAGGAAATTCCTATTGTATGCCATAATCATTCATCCAGAGCAGGTACCGTAAATCCCTTGGGATACGCCAATCGAGTTAATGAGATACTAATGAGGGTCAGTAGCATCCACCCTGTTCACATCCCTAAAGTGTTAGGTAACAGCCATGTTCCCATTTGAAGAAAAATTAATAATAATATTATTGACTTTACGTCCAACTAAATACTTGTATAGTTTTCGGAGACGTCGAGGTGCCGTCCCGTAGGAGTTCTTTTACGTGCCAGTAAATCTACCGGCACGAGGCTGACGTATTTGAGCACTGGACTAAGCCAGGATCGAACCTGCGAAGTTGGGGTCAGAAGGCCAGCGCCTTATCCCTCTGAGCGACTCAGCCCGGCTGAAGATAAATCTCCCGCTCCCTGCTGAGTTTTAAATCAACAGTTGGCGATATATCGAGTACACTTTTAACACTGTAGGACACTTCTCTACCTGTGCTACCAATGGCGGATGGCGGGAGGCGGGGTGGCATTATATCGTGGTAGTAACTATGCTACTTTCGTTAGGATTATCTGTTTGTTACTCATCGTGGGCGATAACTGAGGGTGGTGATATATAGGGGGATGGCTGTTCGTTGGTTGGAAGTTCCATAACATGAAATAAAAATATATCGTATAAATGGTCCAGATCCGCGTAAAAAAGAAAGCGTTGAAAAGCGTATTTGATGCCAATAAGTACTTAATCCCACGGGTTGAATTGTATAATAAAACATGAAGAATCCATGCAGCCAATCAGCTGCCATTTCCGAAACACGTGATCAGCAGTAACATAATATTTTGTTTAATTTACTATATTGTTGTGTTCGATGATATCATTTAATATTATTTAACTAATCTGTACCCTCTCTGTAAATAATTTTGATAATTGCATATTTAAATGAAGTCAGATTTCTGATTACTGCAGTCGTTTCAGACGGACGTTTCAGTGCCAAAAAAGAATAAAATCCAACCTTTTATTCTTGAATATTTCCTAAACTGAATATGTAAACCGATAATGAAATGGATTATTTTCTGAAGCAGTTTCAGTATCTCAACATACATCTTATCAGGGCCTGGAGCCTTCCCATTCTTCGCTGTTCATATGGGATACTCCACTTCTGCACCGGTGATATCCACACCCTTGTCTGACCAACTACCATGATTCGCATTTCTGCGGTCCATGAAGAGATTTTGCACATATTCCTTCCATTCCTTCAATTTATCTTCTGTGCTCGATATGATGTCACCATTCTTGTTGGAGGACTCCAGTACCCTTGTTCTTGTGTGTACTTGTTTCATTTTCTCGTTCGTGTTGAAAAAAATGTTTTGAATTCAGTAATTATATTTCGTTGCATCCCTCAGAGAGTTGTAATTCTTTTGCATTTCTTATTTTCTGTAGTATTAATTTCTGCATGTTTTTGTAATTTACAGGTTCTTTTTTCTTAAAATATCTTCTCTGGTTCATCAGCTTCATAATTTCTTCTGTCATCCCGGGATTATTTTTCTTTCTTCCGGCATCCTTCCTTCAATTTTACTTGACTTATTAATTGAAGATTTCATTGATTCCAAATGCCTTGCAACATCATTTACATTCAGACTGTTTTGAAATTCCTCACTGTTTACACGTCGTAAGTCATACAAGCAAATAGTACATCAATTTACAATAAATGTAGTTTTATTACCTTTTAGACGTTTTTCATTTTACTGTTACCTTGTGCATAAGCAATTTTAGTTTCACATTAATATTATCAAAATGAATAATCTATTTATCATGTATGTATGTTCAGTCCTCAGCCCTAAGGCTGGTTGTACCCTCAACAGCTCTGCAATCAGCTGCCATAGATGGCCTAGGCATCACTGAAGAGGCGTACTAGGGAAATGAGGAGTCAGGTAGTTTCCCGTTGCTTTCCTCACCGAGCCAGAGTTGCTATTACATATCAGTCTGCCAAGACCACTGAAATGCATACACCAACCGGCCCTATGAGCAACATTTTTACACCATTCATAGCAGGGACTGGCTGCATAAGGATTGGCATTACTAGCATCACTCATACCTCAGTCCCTTTCATATTGTCAAGGCCAAGGATAAGACAGAGACAGATCTATGAAAGTAACAAAATTGCTCTAGCCTATACCAGAAGACATAGTGCACTGTAAACACTAGGTCCTGCCATCAAAGGTATCTATTTGTCATAATTAACTTAAATTAGTTTTTATTCAAAATGGTATCAAACACCAAGTTACGAATGCATAAACGCCATCGAATGCTAATGCACAAATCAAAATGCTAAATCACTACCCTTGACATAGAGCTTAGAGTGAAATGTATCTACTGGTATGGGCAAGAACGAATTTGTTACTTTAACTGACCCACCTCAGCCCTACGTTTGGCTTTGACAATATGGCAGTGACTGAGATACGAACGATGCTCGTAACATTATTCCTTATGCAGTCAGTTCCTGTAATGAAAGGCGTGAAAGTGTCATTCATACGGTCAGTTGGTGTGAGCATTTCAGTGGGTTTAGCACACTGATATGTAATAACAACGGCTGGCTCGATGCGGAAAACAACGGGAAATATCTTCACTCCTAATTTCCTTAATATACCTCTTTAGTGACATCAAAGCTATCTATGACAGATTGTAGCGATGCTATTTGGGTTCCAACCAGCCTTTGGGATGAGGACTCAATATACATACAACGAAGAAAGAATGGTTATCTGATTGTACTTCTCCATAAGGAAAGTCCACGACCTTTGAAGAATGCCATTCGTTATCCAGTGGTGGCTCTTAGCGCTTACAGCAAGCAGTCATCCAAATATGAGTTAGACATTAAGATATGTTGCCTTGCGAGATAAGCCAATGAATACTGTGTTAAAGGTCTATGATATCTGAGTTCAATAGCTCAGTAGTTAAACAGCTAATGTTTTATTATTAACACAAAGAAAATTGATGCTTAATTTTTGCCGAGGAGCTACGGAAAACTTACATCAATATTTATTGCAAGAATGGATACGGACATACGTCATATTGTTACCTGGATACGGACAAAAGTTATTGAGCGATCGGCTTTATTACGAACTCCATGAATAGTCATGAGGAAACACATTCATTATGCATTGGATGTAACAAATCACTGGTGGGGCAGGTAAAATAGAATACAGGTGGAACAATGGCTCCAGGATTGCAGATCAGAACGGTCGTTCAGATTTCATACCAATATAATTTCAAATAATTGAGAGCTGTACACTATTAGAAAAATCATTTCTTTTGAATAGACCGACTGTGTAGGGAGAGTGTTGTGAGATCGAATCCTGGTTCAAGTGGCTGGCATTGAAGATATAGTGCGTTTATTGACACGATAGAGAACACATTAAAGAAAATTGGGGGCGATGTTCCACCTAACCAACACTTCAGTATGCAGGTAGAAATATTTATTTTGAATTGTTAGACCAGTTTCGGTGCTAATTTATTCTTTAAAATTTTCTCACGCATGTTACTGAAATTGATGCCATGGGTACCGAAACTAGTTTAACAATATGAAATAAATATTTTTTCCTGTATATTAAAGTGTTGACTAGGTGGAGCACCTTACCCAATTTTCTTTAATGTATTGTCTATATCAGCACGGAATGAAAAACATGAATTATGATACGATAGAGACCGCCTCTCAAAAAACAGTCTATATAATTCCAATACCTCCTCCTCGCATTATTATTATTATTATTATTATTATTATTATTATTATTATTATTATTATTATTATTATTATTATTATTATTATTATTATTGTGGGCATAGACCAAGACTACAGTTTCTGAAGCGGACTTGGGCTGGTAAGCATTAAGAATACGCGTTTAAGTAATTGAAATAACTTCTAGACAACAAGTGCTACTGCAGTGTTCAGAATCTTATTATAAAGAGGAAGGATCAATGCACCTAGCAGCAAGAGTCTGACTTCGTTATGACGTAATTAGGTGATTCTATAGCTCCACCATATTGAGGTACTAAAATCGCCGTGCCGCGTGACTAACAGCCCTGGACCCCGGCATGGCAAGTCGTCGAATGATATCGTTTGAATTCTATCAGCGAGTTCTACAAGTATACGGCAAAAATTTTAAATAGTGAACATTTGACAAACTTTTTTGGGAAAGAAATAAGAAAAAATCTCTTTTGTAAAATTTCACAATATATCGACAATAAATGGCTTCAAAATAATAGAAAACGCATACGAAAGAATAGCGCGTTCTTTTAAAATGGCAAAAAAGAATTACCAATGCCGAGGGTCAGCAGGCTTTTTTGTAACATCTCAAAGTTATGGTGGACGAACATCAGGAGGCAAGTTCCGTGCTAGGAGCCGGAACATATCCAGCACCCTTGTTTGCGAAAGTCTTACTTAGTCTTGTGAATATTTGTTTTGGTACATGTAATCAAACAGTTGATTGGGAATACATTTTATGGTGTTTGAAGATACATGCCCATTATTGGTCCTCGGAATTGGATATGGATTTCAACGGCAAACTCCACGAACCTGGCTAACTTGATGATGATGACGCTTGTTGTTTAAAGGGGCCTAACATCTGAGGTCATCGGCCCCCTGGCAAGTTTTGGTATTTTCAAGGTATCAAAGGATATAATCGAAATATTATTACTTACTGCATCAACATGTTGATTGTTGTTTGTTTTCAATGCATTGCCTTGGTTATTTCGATGATGGCTTCTTCCGTAGCATTTACAAACTAACCTGTAACAAAGGGAATAAGTGACAACGGATCATACATCGTTATCTAGTGTGATATATGAGATCTAATATCCACGGTACGAACATTCCAACACGGCTACATTCGTGCCGCATAATTTAGAAGGCGCAAATTAGACGGAATTGAAACATAAAGACGACACCAGTCCTCCATAAATATTAATCTCTCTAAATGAAACATGGTTCCCTATAAAAAGAGAGCTCTAATCAAGGAAAGATCCATTCTTGAAGCCGGTTTAACATGCATACAAAGCTTTGTGAGCTCTGAACTTGATACGACAGATAAACTTTAATCGAAGTAAAACTGAGTAGGCTACTTTCCGTTAAAGAAGATTTCAAACACATTCAAACTGAACTCGAGCTAAATGATGAAGAAAATATCGATTCACATATCGATTACCATCAGTCATCTGAAAATATTAGCGATCTTCTGGAAGCTAAGCTTAGAAAGGCTATTATTTCCCAGACTTCACATTTAGCTGACAAAGTTTGTTCTCTTTCACCCAATGATGTAGAAAGGCAGATAAAATTGCCAGAAATCAAGCTCCCTATATTTCACGGTACATAAACAACTTGGCTGCATTTTAGGGACACCATTCGGAACCTGATAGTTGATAACAATGATCTGTCAAATGTTGAGAATTTTCATTATATGTTATCCTCAGTTAAAGGAGGAGCCAAAGATACTATTTTTTTTTTGCTAGGGGCTTTACGTCGCACCGACACAGATATGTCTTATGGCGACGATGGGATAGGAAAAGCCTAGGACTTGGAAGGAGCGGCCGTGGCCTTAATTAAGGTACAGCCCCAGCATTTGCCTGGTGTGAAAATGGGAAACCACGGAAAACCATCTTCAGGGCTGCCGATAGTGGGATTCGAACCTACTATCTCCCGGATGCAAGCTCACAGCCGCGCGTTTCTACGCGCACGGCCAACTCGCCCGGTAAAGATACTATTAGGAATATTACCACTTCAGACTCCAATTTTTCTCTAGCTTATGATATTCTCGAGAGTAGGTATCACTCACCCAAATTAATAGTTGCTGAATATATTAAACCCATCCTAGAATCATCGGGTAAAATATGTTCAACCAAAACAGAGATACGCCAAATAAATAAATTCCGAGGTAGCATTGATGCGCTGAATGTACAAGATACTATGATAAGCATTCTAGATCTTCTCCTAAACGAGCTCTTAGTATCACGAGTGGACAAGAATTTGAGACTAGAATTCAAAAATAAACATTCTCATCTGGAAACTATAGAGTTTAAAGAAATTTTCTTGGAGACACGTTGTCAGACATTAGAACTTTGTGCCTCCAACCCCTCTCCCAGTCTAACAAAAACCACCAGACAAGTTTAAGGTCAAAAATCGCAGCTCAACATTACTATGTCAAGACAATGTTACATTTGCTCAGATGAACATCAGCTTTATAGGTGCTTTAATTTTACTAAATTAGACTGTGATGAAAGGTTTGCTAATTTTTTTGCTAGTGGCTTTACGTCGCACCGACACAGGTAGGTTTTATGGTGACGATGGGATAGGGAAAGCCAAAGAGTTGGAAGGAAGCGGCCTTGGCCTTAATTAAGGTAGAGCCCCAGCATTTTCCGCCTGGTGTGTGAATGGAAAACTATGGAAAACCGTCTTCAGGGCTACCGATAGTGGGATTCGAACCCACTATCTACCGGTGCAAGCTCACAGATGAAAGGATAAAACTAGGAAAGGTTAAAAATCTATGCAGCACTTGCCTCAGCTCATCCAACACTTGGAAAGCATGCAAATCAAAAACATCATGAAGATTATGTAACAAATATCACAACACGTGTTTTCATCATGAGACTGACCATTTATCATTTTCTGCACAACAAAACAACAATCCATAACAATCGCCTTTTCATTCTCTAAGAAGCACAGCCAAGAATCAGATACTTCTGAGTACGGCTTTAGTAAGGATCAAGGGCAGTCAGGGAATATTCCGTTTATTTCGTGCCATACTGGGCAATGGTTCGCATGGTAACTTCATATCCGAACACAGGGTGAAGCAATTGAGACTAAAGAAGAATAAGATTAACGCCATAACTCATATCCCAAGCAAACACTGCAGTGAATATTGAGGTTCACTCAACAGTCAACGATTATCACTTCAGCATCGAATGTATTGTTCTTCCCAGAATAACTGGCAATATACTGTACCTGTCTCACATATCAATTACAAAGACTGGAACATTCCACAAGATATCACTCTCGCTAATACTGACTTTCACATCCCCTCAGACTACCAACTTACTGATTGGCGTACAGTTTTTCGTACAGCTCCTGAAACCCGGAAGAAAAAGCCGACGGGGGTACCCGTACCTACAAAACACGCAGCAAGCATGTATTCTCAGTAAAGAATATTAACAACTCAATCGAGAAGTATCCAAAATTTTTAGGAGTCATTCTAGATAGGACTCTAAGTTTCAAAGAACATCTTAGCAGAACTGCCGCCAAACTCAGAACCAGAAATAATATTCTGCAGAAACTGTGAGGCACTACGTGGGGGTCAACAGCTTCTACACTTCGGACTTCTGCCCTTGGACTAGTTTATCCCGTGGCTGAATATTGTGCTCCAATCTGGATAAACAGCGCTCATGTTAAGCTTGTTGATACTCAGCTCAACCAAACCATGCGTTTAATATCAGGGACAATCAGATGTACTCCAACATACTGGCTGCCATCATTAAGTCACATACCACCTCCATCCGTGAGAAGAGAACAAGCACTTACCAAGGTGGACAATAATATGTACAACAATTCTTCTCTTCCTGTACATCTTGACCTCCCTGTTATTAACAGGAAGATACTTCGCTCTCGCCACCCTCCATTGAATACTGCAAGGAAGCTTGCTGAAAGTAATTTCAACATGATTGACAGCTGGAAGCAATTTTGGAAGACCTCTGCAACACCAGAACAGCAAGCTATGCCATGCATCACATCTAAGCCACCAGGTTTTGAGCTCGCCAGAAAAATTTGGTGTACTCTAAACCGAAACAGAACTAATTGTGGTAGATGTGCAGACTCCCTTTATAAAAGGAAGAAAATTCCATCTCCCGAGTGTAGTTGTGGTGCTGAAAGACAAATTGTTCAGCATATTATCCAAGAATGCCCTCTATCAGCCTTCTCAGGAGATCCAGCCGAGTTCCTGATGATATTAGAGATACCAATCTGACATTTTGACTTAATGTGTTCAGACGTGAAAATAATTGTAAAATACTTTTATTGTGATGTGATTGTAAACCATACGATAAATAAATAAACTCAATGGAGAAAGAAATGACGAGACACCAACCAAATCGTTCTACATCAGGTCTGATATCAACTTTGAAATACAAACTCATAAGTTCTGGAGCCTCGAGGAAGTGAATCATGTCACATACTCCCCTGAAGAGAAGGGATGTGAAGCCCATTTCAAAGGCATCACAAGAACTGGAAACTGGAAGATTCAACGTAGAGCTACCCTTTACGGGAGAGTTGAAACTTGGAAAGTCCAAGCAGATTGCCAGGCGACGTTTTCATCTCTTAGAGAAGAAACCAAAAACTCAAGACGACCTTCATGAGAGAGTACGAGACCCTTGGACACATGACGGAACTGCAGTCAGAACCCATAGAAGAAGGAAGGTACTGTACGCCTCATCACGCTGTTTTCATGCATGCACTACTACAACGAGAGTCGCGTGTGATGGATCAGCAAGGACTGACAACGGTACTGCCTTAAACGACATCTTGATGGTAGGACCTATTATTCCAGAAGATCTGGGCTCAATCGTTATGAGATTCCGCACTCACAGCATTGCCTTCACCACTGATATGGAAAATATCTTCGTCCAGATAAAGGTTCATCCTAAACATCGACACTTACAGTGCATTCTATGGGGAGAAAATCCTCTAGATAATCTAAAAACTTATGCTCTTAACACTGCTACATACGGCACGTCTGCAGCATCATTTCTGTGCACAAGATGTCTCCAGCAATTGGCACTCGAAGAAGCGTCCGAATTACCGAGAGCGGCCGCGATCCTCAAGCGTGACTTCTATATTGATGACTGTCTTTCTGGAGCAGATGCTTTAGAAGAAACCCTGGAGTTGCGAATCGAGTTACACCAGCTTCTCAGTCGTGCAGGGTTTACTTTGTGAAAATGGTGTTCCAATACCTCCGAATTACTGAACATCAACCCAGAAAACTTAGTGTTACCTCATTACAGGTTACGTTAAAAATTTAAAACGCGACGATAATAATAAAACTTAAAGATTCAAAGAAAATAAAACCTTTTTAGAACTCTCACTACGTTCACGGCCTAAAATCGCTTAAAGCATAAACAAACATGTTGACAAACATGCCAGCTAAGACAGGACATGGGAAGCGGCATGGAAATCCCTAAGAGGGGGATGCTTACGTTTGCGTTGTCGGGAAAGGAACGTAGACGGTAATCACCCTTGAAACTTTTAAGTAAAGGAACTAACAAAACAGAATTTAAAGCAGATGAACAAGATCAAAACAAAACAAGAATAAACAAAAAATAACTAATTTACAAATGAAGGGAAATTTACGGATTTTCATTACAAGTGATGTCAATTTCAAATAATTTTGAGAATGGAAAATAGCCGCAAACCCCCCCTCATGGAACTACAGCCCTTGAAGGGCCTTGGCCTACCAAGCGACCGCTGTTCAGAACGAAGGCCTGAAGATTACGAGGTGTCGTGTGGTCAGCACGACGAATTCTCTCGGCCGTTATTCTTGGCTTTCTAGACCGCGGCCGCCTTCTCACCGTCAGATAGCTCCTCAGTTGTAATCACGTAGGCTGAGTGGACCTCGAACCAGCCCTCAGGTCCAGCTAAAATTCCCTGACCTGGTCGGGAATCGAACCCGGGGCCTCCGGGTAAGAAGCAGGCAAGCTACCCCTACAACACGGGGCCGTCAAATAGACGTAACATATTAACATAAATGAGATTACAGGAGGGGGCATGAACAGATATTAACACAGCAAGAAATGGGGGAGATTAAAAAAAAAACTTAACACAGTGGCCAGTTAAGTTGCTACGATTTTAGAAACACTTCTAAAAGGGAGCATAGCTTTAACTGACATGAAATTAAGTAACACTGCATTACGTGAGGCAATCCCAAGAGGAAATTTAAGTTACATTTTAGTTACAATTTCCTTAAGCAAAAGAAAGGGGAATTGCCTCCAGTTATAAGAGGTTGCTGCTTAGCTGAAAAGTCAAGTCATATCGATGATTAAGTGGCGAATGTGGATATCGATGGTAAACTCCCACGCAAGAGAAAAAAAATCATATAAAATTAAGTCCAAGAAGCAAGAGAGACAGTGCCTACCCCGATAGAGGTATCCTATGACGGGACGGAAGCCGAAGCGCGTCCGTCTTCTAGGCTGGTTAGAATCAAACGGCGCGGTAGAGAGCTTCGCTCCCGCGAAGGAGCAAGAAGCCGTAAATGGTGCAACCCGCGGATAGCCAATCAGGCCATCGAATTTACTCCTGACATTCATATTTACGAATAAAAATTCTCTTTATACTGACCAATAAGGTCTCTTCATTCTTGATAATCCAAGTCTTTTTGGCGTAATAGGAAGCCACTAGAAAATTCCTTCTAAAAACGGCACGTGTAGGTACATGCTGCCTCAAAAGCGAGATGCATGATTTTAAATATTAATAATAATTTTGTACAACTCCAGCTACATAATACCAAAATCGTTGTTCATTTTAAAAGTTATTAAAACAAAGTTATTTTCTTCACAGGTCTAAAATGATGAAAACAATTAATCAGATTTTTGAGACAATAGATCGATTTTTCAAAGCAGTAAGTCCAATTCTCAAATGTCCAAATCATTTGGTATTTCATACAATATTATTAATTTCTTTTAGAACAATAGGCAAGTTTTTTAAAATACAATGAAAAGATTTTGCTTCGATGATAAGTCCAATGTGTTGGAATACTTTGAGCAGTTAATAGGTGATGAGATGTTTCAACTTATTGCCGAACAGACCAATGTGTATGCTAAATAAGTTTTTAGAAGCCCATCCGAAGTTGAAACCACGGCTTTTGCCTATGTGACAGATTGCTTACTTAGTCGTTTCTTAAACGTTTTGAAAGAAGTTGGAAAATCTATTGACCATTTCCTTTTTAAATTAACCAATCCCTTAACTCTTCGCCCAATAAATTAATATTTGCACCAATTTGTCGTCTTGACTTTCAAATGTACCTTTCCTACCTTTAAAAGCTCTCCACGAGCTTATTCGTCTACTAATATCATTCCAAGCCATCTCTCCACTGACAGCTCGAAATATACCACGTAGATGAGTATCTCGTCTTCTTACTCCCAAGTCTTCCCAACATTTTCGTAATACTCCTCCTTTGTCGGTAATCATCCATAACAAATCGTGCTGCTTTCGTTTGGATATTCTCGTATCAGGTGTGGGTCCCACACACAGGAATCATACTCTAATCAGAGTCTTAGTAGAGACTTAAACGCTCTCAACTTTACATCCTTTCTACATAACCGAGTAACATGTGAAGCGGTCTGTAACTTTTTACCAATCTGGTTATTATGAATAACCCAATGAAGATCATTCCTTATATTAACACCTAGGTACAACAGTGATCCCCATGAGGTACTATCACCCATCAATATAGTAATTCAATCTGGAAAGACTCTCTCTTGGTGAAACTTGCAACCTGACATTTCATTCCGTTTGCCATCATACCATGGTCCATCTCACAACGTAGTCTAGGCAGTCGCTCACAATCCTGCAACTAATTTACTATTCTGTACAGTACAACATCATCCACAAATAGCCTTCCTTATCTGTGGTTCTGATGTAAAACTGTATTACCTGGTAGGAAGCGTTGTCTTCCCACTCTTTCGTAGTGTAGGAAGAGTAACATAAATTGTACGGGTTCTAATAGAACGGGACCCTATTGTTTATGCAAATCTCATAGCATGACTGTTGTCCGGGGAGAGTAACCTTCAGTATCTTTGCATTCTAACCTATTACACCCTAAACTTCCGGACTCTAATAATATTTATGAAGGATTACGAAACTTTACCCTTGATTTCCAATTAACCCATTATTGGTTTCCTGAATTACCTATCTGGTAGACTTAATACCACATAGACATAATATGTTACATATTTTTACTATAGGTCCAGGTCTGGCCCGTTAATTGAACAAAGATATTCAGACTTCACAGACATAATTTTCAGGGTTCGTTTGTGTCAGCCCTGGACCTGAACAGGTAACGAATGACTTCAGATTCCAGTGAAATAACACTGAAGAAAGTGGCATGTGCAGCGGTATAGTCATGGCTATGGACATATACATTTTTGTGCTTCACTAATAATATTTACTGGTTTTTCTGCTTGTGTTTTAACGTCATATTCACACATCGAAGTATTTCGGCGAAGCAAGGAAAGGAAAGAGTTAGGATTGTGAAGCTAGGAGCCTCAGCCTTAAGGTGCATCGCCATCATCTGCCTGGTGTGAAAACGGGGGGACCATAGAAAGACATTTAAAGGCCTGCTGACGGTGAGATTCGTACCTACCATCTTCCGAATTCAATCTCGCGGCTAAGCGGTCCTAACCACTCGGAAAATTCACTAGGTATAGCACCTAATGATTAGGAAATGCTTCTCCTGATTCATCCCGCACCCATGATCATCGCCCAAAATTTTAGCCAGTAAAAGGTTAGAATGCAAACTTCTGAAGCGAATGGCAAGTATACTCTCAACTTCACGATCATACTATGAGGTTTTCATAAACAGTAGGGGTAGAGCCCGTCAGAATCCCTAGAATTTATGTTACTCTCACTACATAACGGAAGAATAGGCTAATCGATTCTTCCTTCTTACCAATTTAATGTTCATCCTAACCTATTACTGTCTAAAACTACAGAGTATACACGTAATGATATTTTCAAGATAGAAATAATCATAAATTTCAAATACTATTCTCGTTTCACGTAAGCAATACCTGCAATCGAATTCAATGGGATTCAAGACCTAATTGTTGGGCTACAATTGTATTGTTGCTTGGTTTCTAAGCAACCGAAAGCATACATCATTGAGTTTACTAGACCGTTCGACTAGTGTCATAATAAACATGCTAAGTTTCTTTGTAAGACCAGTCACGAAGTATATTTAGATGTTAACATTGTTGTGTGGTTCTATTGCCAGTGTTGTCAACATTTCCATCATGTTAGATCTTGAGCCAAGATGAAGATGATGATGTTTGTTACTTAACGGGGCCTAACATCTAGCACTTCGGCCCCTGATGTAGAGAATCAAGTCCAGAAACAAGAAGAAGTGGGAGAAACTGATGTGTCAAATTACGTGAGTTGGTAACGTTGTTGTCTTCGCAGTAATTATTATTTAAATCAGATAAACAAAAAAGTTCTCTACTTGTACATGTGGGTACTTTTAATGTAGTTTAGAACGATGGGGATTGCCGACTTGGGGCATTGCTCGGCGACCACAGGTCCTCAGCTGAGTCTGACATTGCTTCCACTTACTCTTTAGAGCCTCCTCCTTCCAATCTCCTCTCTCCTATCCGACCACCTCTCGATCAACAACGGTAGTACTCTGACGAGACATAGGGAATATTGTACATCCACACCCTTCGTGGCATTTCCCTTCGTTTTACAGATAATTTAATTCATCAAAGTTTCGGATTTCATCGGTGTTTTCGTCTAATTAGTGTTAGGACAGGTGTACTTCTCCTTAATGCGATATTTCCACCACTATATGGTCAAGCCTATCGTTGCAGTCAAAGTCTCCACGGAGACACACACCTACTTTTCTACTTCACAGTAATGCAAACACTCCATGTATCGCCATACCGAACGATGAACTTATTACGGGGTCCCGAAGGTGGCTACGATCACATAGCACCTATGTTGGCTCAAAGACACCGCGATTTCTCCCTCCAGCTCCTCCGCCCAGTGGTGAAGAGAGACCCAAGGATCTATAAGTAGAGGTATGTATCACATAGCTCAATTCATACACATTACAAAGTGTATGTAGCCAGAGTTGGCTACGCTCCTATAGCCCCTAGGGTTATAGCCCCTAGGGTTGGCTAACACATGAGCTATTCCTCCTCCCTTTCCTCCACCCAATGGTGAAGATCGCAAGATCAAGAACGACCCTATCCTCCTCTTTTCCCTTATCCAAATTCTGCCTCGCTGGGCATTTAAGGCACTTCTCCGCCACCCTCCCTCCTTCCACCATTCCTATTCCATCTTTTTTTCCAAGTCCAGGTTGATTATTCTTCTTGCATTCCTCTTAATTGAGTCGATCCTCCTTGTTATAGGTCGCCATCTCTCTTTCCCTCGAAATTCATCTCCATCGTCTGTTTTGGTGTTCTCTATTCCTTTATCCTATTTAAATCTCCAAACCATCTTAGTCAATCCTATCTATTCTCTCATTTAAGTTTTCTTTTCCGAATTCCTTGTACATCCATTTTAATCCAACGGATCCAGCAGCATTTCTTATTTCCACACTAATTTCATCCATCACTGGTGCCTTTACAGTTATCACCTTTCGGACTGCTATCTCCATCTTTAAGATTGTTATATCATCTTTTACTGTTGAGCCATCATACTGTATTACCACCATCTCCTTTGGTTAATTTCTCATATTTAATAGCTAGTCGAAATATTCCTTCCATCTGTTCTTTACTTCTGGATATTTTGGTGACTCTCCGCCTTCCTCTTCAATCAGATTAGTAAAATCATTTTTATTCCTATTACATTGTACAATTCTCTGCAACATTATTTTACTGCCATCTCCATCCGTTTCCATCATCTGCGTAAATCTCTCCCAACTTCCTTTCTCTTACCAATTTCTTACATATATATTATGAAGAAATGAATATGCTGCAGTGGTCCAATGGCTTGACTCGAGTAGACTATTATATATCAGGAACGATGACGTGCGTGAGGAGTTCAAGATAGCCTCAATCACGGAGGACATGTGTAGATCACGCCTGCGATGTTATGGGCATGCACTTAGCAGCAGTGAAATCATCTGAATTCCAGAGACAGCCCTTCAACTGAACATAGAAGATCGCCGACCTCGAGGGTGACCTCAAACACAATGACTGGACCGGATCACGGAACTCAGCCCTCGGGATGCTATGGATAGACTGGAGTGGAGCTAACATTGCAAGAAAGCAGACCCCCACATGTGGGAAAATGCAAAGAAGGTGATGATCATCAAGATACTTCCTTTCGATTTCTTCGCTCGAGTTCATTCTTTCCATGGTTTCTTTATTACTTTCACTGATTCTCTCGCCTTCTAATTCCACCACGGTGTCTTCTTTTATTTCCAGTCCCATCGATGTTCTACCACTGGTATCCTCTGAGCCACTTACAAATGCCTTTTCAATTTGTACCACTAATCCTGCACATTTCTACCACGGAAACTGGAATTTGTTGTTTGACTCTCCGGACTTCTGCTCTACTTTCTTACTTTTTAATTTCCACCTTTATGTTTTACTATCCCTTATTTCCCTTGATTCTTCCTCTTTAGAGGCATAAGAAATAGCTCTCTCTCATTGTACACACTGTAACAGTTACTTTATTCCATAAACAATATGATTAAAGTAGTAGTTGTTTTGTGACAGTTCTGGAGCCTCCTCTTCCTCCTCAGCGGGCTGCCCTTCCCGACGTCAGACCATTAGGATCAACGCGACAAGCAAGCGAAGGGTCAAGTGGGCAAGATGACCGCCACGCGCAATCCACTTCATGCCACATGCTAAGACCTTTGACACCTTCACACAATAGGATGTCCTCATCTTATGGAATACTGTTGAAAGAGGCTACTAAAAGGGGCACCTGACATAAGAGAACTTAGAGAAGGTTAGCGAACTCGAGGACTTTAGCTGAGTCTAGGCATGATGTTTGCTAAGCCGTTGTCATCTAACCTCCCTTGTCCAACTCTTGTAGGACACTACATTACGAGATGGTGGAGTCGAGCAGAGTAAAGCTCCTCCAGGGGTACCCTTGCCTTAAGTAGGAGCCGAGAAACCGGTGCTGTTGTTGTGTCTGCATTGGCGAACTCAGCGTCTTTAGCTGAGTATAAGCATGGTGTGTGCTAAGCTGTCGCCTATCTAACCTCGGTCAACTCTTGTAAGGGACACTTCCGCCCGAATGTGGATGACCAGAGTAATTGCCACTCCCAAGGATTCGAACGTGGGATTGACATAAACTCAAAACTAAAGAGCTTAAGTGGAATTCAAATATCCTCACCCTGATTGAAATATGCGTTCGACGAAGGTGTACTGACAACAGTAAATGTGGAGACATGTACATCTCAGCGGAACAAATATGACTTTGCGAGCTAAGCTGTATTTTCCGATCTGGTGTAGTGAAGGAATGCCGGCAATGTGTTATGACGAACGAGACCTGACTTGAGAGAACTCGGGGTCTTCAGCTACAGGTCAAAGCTTGTTAGCGGTGACTTTACTACAGCTCTCGCTATGATGACGTTACTCTTAGGCCTAACTCTACAGAACTACCTGAGGAGCTCACAACATGGTACTTATGACTTATTAGTTTTATCTGCCTAACTTTCGAGACAAGGGCATTGTGCAAGGTAGCTGCTATACTGTATTCGTTTAGACTAAATTAGAGGGCTCCCTCAGGGGCTCACGACTTACAGCTTATGACCTATTACTTTTATCGGCTTAACTTTCGAGACAAGGGCACTATGCAAAATGGCTGCTGTACTCTATTCGTTTAGACTTAACCAGAGGGATCCCTCAGGGGTTCACCACTTATAACTTATGGCTTATAGGCTGCGCGCTACGACCTGAGTCAATAGGACGGAGTCATCTTATAGAATACTGTCGAAAAGTCTATTAAAATGGGCACTTGATTTGAGAGAGTATGGGTTAGCGAACTCGGGGTCTTAAGCTGAGTCTAGGTATCATGTGTGCTAAGCTGATGTATGAGTATGCGTTTTCATCAGTCTAACTTTCGGAACTGTGGCAACAGTTGCAAATAGCGACTAAAAGGGTTTCTACTAACTCTAAACTCCTGAGCGTAGGTTAACGGTTATAGGACCTCGATTTGTCTGCTATAAAATAAATTTTCTCTATGCGAACTCTTGTTACCTGTGTTTGTAGTTCATTTGTAGTATACAGGAATGCTGATCAAGAAACAACTACCAAGAGTTTGCGAACAACAGTGAGTAAAGGTGGTGGAAATATAGCGGACGGTCCAGTCAAAGCCGTGCGATTGTCCAACACTTGTCTCGTTGTTCTACGGGCTCGGGTATGAGGTGGGAGGAATCTCTCTCGGCGGATTTTTATGACCGGATGCCCCTCCTGACGTCAACCTCAACAGAGGAGTTAATGAGATGAAATGAATGACGTGATATACGATAGTAGAGAGGGAGAGGGTGAAATCCGGTGCCGGCATATGGCCTACTCCACTCGAATAGCACCAAGGGATCTGCTCAAGGCTTAACGTTCCTATCCGACAGACGAATCACCATCAACAGCGTTATATGCCCTCACTCCATATGACCACTGCGGAGAGGTGTGAAATTTAATCCAGGCTTTTGGCAAGCAAGCTAGTGATTAGGAATCTCCCGTACCCTGCTGGCCAACATTCTGATGGTGAAATTTGTTTTCGACCAGCGGGACTCGAACTGGCTAACCTTGGTATCCGGCCGTTTAGACTTTAACGCCTTAACGACCTTGGCTACTAGTGGGCGTGATGCAGCCAAAGCAGTATACAATTATTAAGAGAAGGCATCACAATGGTTTCAAATACGGAATGTAGAATACAGAACACATTATTTCTTCTTTTTCTCCTCCTTGCTGACCTCTTTCTCAATATATTTCGATCAACACGACGAAAATACTTCGTTCCCAAGCCAAAAAACGTAATCACGACCTAGCCGAGAATCGAACCCAAGCCCTTGTTTATATAGATAAAGAGAAGTTTAATAAGACGAAAACACTTAGTTCCCAGGGCAGAAACTTACTCAGTTAAAATCACGACCCATCCGGAATCGAACCCAAGGATTTGTAAGCCTAAGGTCAGCATGCTAATCATACAGCCAAGGAGCCTTGTATCTAATAAAATCCCTAACCCAGCCTGGAATTACAAAAACCTGAAATATTTAAATCAACCTGATGGAATACTTTTGTAAGAAACGACTAAAAGAGGTGCCAGGGGGCTCTTAACTTCCGAGCGTGCTTTAGCGGCTGGAGGACCTCGAGCTGAGTCTGGCATTAATACTAGTTGTTTAACTTTCTCTGAATATGTTACCAAAGGGTCTCAAAACTTGTAACGTATGACCCAGTAGTTTTATTAGCCTAACTTTCGAGAATTTGGGTAAGGAATGCTAGGCAAGATGACTGCTATACTCTATTCGTATAGACTTAACTAGAGAGCTGCCTCAGGGGCTCACAACTTGTAATTTTTCGTACGCTGATTGTCCTTCCCTACACCAGTTAGTGCATAACTTTACATCCTAGCTAATTGTGCAGGCTTAAACGTACGCTGATCAGGTGTTAACTTAACTGCTTGCCCTTTCCCCACCACAAGCTTAGCAGCTACACTTTGTACTATTAGGACTATGGAAATGATGAAAGACTTAATACATGTGCTTCATTAATAGGATTGTAACGTTGGAAGGCGAATTTGTGTCTTGGAGATGAACTTGGAACAAGATGGAGGGTACACATGGGACTAGGGAAATTGTGTAGGCTAAATACATATGCCTTATTCATAGGGGTGTAATCTTGGGAAGCATCTTTGAATCTCGAAGCTAAGAGACTTATAGTAGCTTACAATATTGTTGACATGACTTATAGATTAGAATATTGTGTTCAGAAGCAAAAATATGTTCGCGCTATACATGATGTGGGATCGAACTCAGCACTCTTTCCTATGGACTGCTGAGTATCATAAATGATTGTGAGTTAAATTCAAAAACAGCTACGTTCGAGCTACAAGAAATCACCGACCTGACTAGGAATCGAACCCGTGTAGATGGTGGCTACACACATGGTTCTAGAGAGATGGAGTAAGACTTAATACATGTGCTCTATCCGTAAGGCGTAACACTGAAAGGTGATCTTAGATCTTGGAGCTAAGCAACCGCATAAAGGCAAAAGGGCTAAATGTTGAGGGAGTAAAAAGTGCAAAATGGCTAAAGGACAAAGGGGTTTACACCATCTTCCTAGTACTATGTGTAGCCACCACCTACACGAGTTCGATTCCTAGTCAGGTCGGTGATTTCTTGTAGCTCGAACGTAGCTGTTTTTGAATTTAACTCACAATCATTTATGATACTCAGCAGTCCATAGGAAAGAGTGTGAGTTCGATCCCACATCATGTATAGCGCGAACATATATTTGCGTCTGAACACAATGTTCTAATCCCTAAGTCATGTCAACAATATTGTAAGCTACTATAAGTCTCTTAGCTTCGAGCTTCAAAGATGCTTCCCAATATTACACCCCTATGAATAAGGCATATGTATTAGGCCTTCCACAATTTCCCTAGTCCCATGTGTACCCTCCATCTTGTTCCAAGTTCATCTCCAAGACACAAATTCGCCTTCCAACGTTACAATCCTATTAATAAAGCACATGTATTAAGTCTTTCATCATTTCCATAGTCCTAATAGTACAAAGTGTAGCTGCTAAGCTCGTGGTGGCGAAAGGGCAAGCAGTTAAGTTAACACCTGATCAGCGTACGTTTAAGCCTGCACAATTAGCTAGGATGTAAAGTTATGCACTAACTGGTGTAGGGAAGGACAATCAGCGTACGAAAAATTACAAGTTGTGAGCCCCTGAGGCAGCTCTCTAGTTAAGTCTATACGAATAGAGTATAGCAGTCATCTTGCCTAGCATTCCTTACCCAAATTCTCGAAGGTTAGGCTAATAAAACTACTGGGTCATACGTTACAAGTTTTGAGACCCTTTGGTAACATATTCAGAGAAAGTTCAACAACTAGTATTAATGCCAGACTCAGCTCGAGGTCCTCCAGCCGCTAAAGCACGCTCGGAAGTTAAGAGCCCCCTGGCACCCCTTTTAGTCGTTTCTTACAAAAGTATTCCATCAGGTTGATTTAAATATTTCAGGTTTTTGTAATTCCAGGCTGGGTTAGGGATTTTATTAGATACAAAGCTCCTTGGCTGTATGATTAGCATGCTGACCCTAGGCTTACAAGTCCTTGGGTTAGATTCCTGGGAACTAAGTGTTTTCGTCTTATTAAACTTCTCTTTATCTATATAAACAAGGGCTTGGGTTCGATTCTCGGCTAGGTCGTGATTACGTTTTTTGGCTTGGGAACGAAGTATTTTCGTCGTGTTGATCGAAATATATTGAGAAAAAGGTCAGCAAGGAGGAGTAAAAGAAGAAATAACGTGTTCTGTATTCTACATTCCGTATTTGAAACCATTGTGATGCCTTCTCTTAATAATTGTATACTGTTTTGGCTGCATCACGCCGCCTAGTAGCCAAGATCGTTAAGGCGTTAAAGTCTAAACGGCCGGATACCGAGGTTAGCCAGTTCGAGTCCCGCTGGTCGAAAACAAATTTCACCATCAGAATGTTGGCCAGCAGGGCACGGGAGATTCCTAATCCCTAGCTTGCGTGCCAAAAGCCTGGATTAAATTTCACACCTCTCCGCAGTGGTCATATGGAGTGAGGGCATATAACGCTGTTGATGGTGATTCGTCTGTCGGACAGCAACGTTAAGCCTTGAGCAGATCCCTTGGTGCTACTCGAGTGGAGTAGGCCATATGCCGGCACCGGATTTCACCCTCTCCCTCTCTACTATCATATATCACGTCATTCATTACATCTCATTAACTCCTCTGTTGAGGTTGACGTCAGGAAGGGCATCCGGTCATAAAAATACGCCGTGACAGATTCATCCCACCTCATACCCGAGCCCGTAGAACAACAGGACAAGTGTTGGACAAACGCACTGCTTTGACTGGACCGTCCGCTATATTTCCACCACCTTTACTCACTGTTGTTCGCAAGCTCTCGCTAGTTGTTTCTTGATCAGCATTCCTGTATACTACAAATGAACTACAAACACAGGTAACAAGAGTTCGCATAGAGAAAATTTATTTTATTGCAGACAAATCGAGGTCCTATAACCGTTAACCTACGCTCAGGAGTTTAGAGTTAGTAGAACCCCTTTTAGTTGCTAGTCTAGTTCCGAAAGTTAGACTGATTAAAACGCATACTCATACATCAGCTTAGCACACATGATGCCTAGACTCAGCTTAAGACCCCGAGTTCGCTAACCCATACTCTCTCAAGTCAAGTGCCCATTTTAATAGACTTTTCGACTGTATTCTATAAGATGACGCCGTCCTATTGTCTCAGGTCGTAGCGCGCAGCCTATAAGCCATAAGTTATAAGTGGTGAACCCCTGAGGGAGCCCTCTTAGTCTAAACGAATACAGTATAGCAGCTATCTTGCACAGTGCCCTTGTCTCGAAAGTTAGGCAGATAAAACTAATAAGTCATAAGTACCATGTTGTGAGCTCCTCAGGTAGTTCTGTAGAGTTAGGCCTAAGAATAACGTCATCATAGCGAGAGCTGTAGTAAAGTCACCGCTAACAAGCTTTGACCTGTAGCTGAAGGCCCCGAGTTCTCTCAAGTCAGGTCTCGTTCGTCATAACACATTGCCGGCATTCCTTCACTACACCAGATCGGAAAATACAGCTTAGCTCGCAAAGTCATATTTGTTCTGCTGAGATGTACATGTCTCCACATTTACTGTTGTCAGTACACCTTCGTCGAACGCACATTTCAATTAGCGTGAGGATATTTGAATTGCACTTAAGCTCTTTAGTTTTGAGTTTATGTCAATCCCATGTTCGAATCCTTGGGAGTGGCAATTACTCTGGTCATCCACATTTGGGCGGAAGTGTCCCTTACAAGAGTTGGCCGAGTTTAGATAGGCGATAGCTTAGCACACATCATGCTTAGAGTCAGCTAAAGACGCTGAGTTCACAATGCAGACACAACAACAGCACCGGTTTCTCGGCTCCTACTTAAGGCAAGGGTGCCCCTGGAGGAGCTTTACTCTGCTCGAGCCCACCATCTCGTAATGTAGTGTCCTACAAGAGTTGGCCAAGGGAGATTAGATAGACAACAGCTTAGCACACATCATGCCTAGACTCAGCTAAATACCTCGAGTTCGCTAACCCATGCTCTCTCACGTCAGGTGCCCCTTTTAGTAGCCTCTTTTAACAGTATTCCATAAGATGACGACATACTATTGTGTGAAGGTGTCAGAGGTCGTAGCACGTGGAAAGATGTGGACTGCGCGTGGCGGCCATCTTGCCCACTTGGCCCTGCGCTTGTTTGTCGCGTTCATCGTAATGGTCTGACGTCGGGAAGGGCAGCCCGCTAAGGAGGTGGAGGCTCCAGAACTGTCATAAAACAACTACTATTAAATATATAATTTTCAATTGTATATTAAAGTTTTACTACGTTGATGTGGAGACCAGCTATTTCATCCCCCTCTTCCTCCACCCGACGGTGAAGAGAGTGTCAAGAACTCGTCAAAAGCAGGTACAGTAGGCCTACTTAAGAAATAGTTTGGTCTCACTGCACTTGCGGAAAGGTATTTACGGCAAAGGACGTGTGTACTGCAAGTTCCATCTGCGAAAGGACAAAATTGAATAAGAGTTAATGCCGATCGCTTAGATTATTGCGTCTTAAAGCATATATCAGTACAACGACTTTAAAGTAATTTTTTTCCCGAAGTAGTCAAAGTACCGAAAGCATGTCTGCCAGAGGTGGCTACGCTCCCATAGCCTCCTTGGTTGGATGACTTACGTGCTATTTCATCTTCCCATTCCTCGGCCCAGTGGCGAAGAAAGAAGAGAGGAGACGGAGAGGGTTAACATATGTAAGTAAGAAATGGCACAGTCTGACCTCACAGCCACTAGTGCTTGTTCATTCTAGGTTATGGTCAAATGGAAGAAGGTGTTTGCATTACTTATCCAATCCACCTGAAATTTCATCTTTAATATCAGCAAGTCTTGAATTCTAACTGTTCTCTGCGAGTTCACATCACCGTCGAAAGTCTTCTCTTTCTATCTGTTATCTTCGAAATTAATCAATCATTCAATAATCGAAAGTGTTCCTTAAGAAGTGTTTCCATCAATACTTTGATTCCCAGCATCTGTTTCGAACTTCCTATCATCTCTCAGTGAATTAGTCCTATTTGTGTCATACTCTGTCAGTTCCCAGCCATGAATGTTATTTTCTTTTTTTTTTTTCTTTTCTTTTTTTTTTTTTTTTTTTTTTTTTTTTGCTATGGGCTTTACGTCGCACCGACACAGATAGGTCTTATGGCGACGATGGGATGGGAAAGGCCTAGGAGTTGGAAGGAAGCGGCCGTGGCCTTAATTAAGGTACAGCCCCAGCATTTGCCTGGTGTGAAAATGGGAAACCACGGAAAACCATCTTCAGGGCTGCCGATAGTGGGATTCGAACCTACTATCTCCCGGATGCAAGCTCACAGCCGCGCGCCTCTACGCTATTTTCTTTTTGTGAAAATAAATCTACAGATGAGCCCTAGATCGTTTCTGGTTTGGTATATTGGTGGGGACTAACGTGCCATTAATGTCTTTGTTTAAATGAATATTACAGGACTTGAAATGAAACACGTTCCAGCACGTTGCCTTCTTCTCTCAAGATATTAACTGAGTTTGCGTCAACCCAGTCTACCTCAGGAAGTGGCAGCTCCAATTGTATTAAGTGTTCGGTTTCATATTGAATCCAGTTAACATCGCAGTCCACGAATTTGGCTTACACTATCAGCTACAGACCTGTTGGGCCTCGTAGTCAATTTCAATTTTGTGCCAGTAGAAATGTGTACAGTGACGTGTTTGTACCTGCCAGTGCGGGAAAGTTATTTTCACTTCTCCTTCTGCCTCAACACCAAGCACATAATATGTTTTATATAAAAAAACCTTTTGGTTATTACTTAAATAACGTAACTTAACTTTCAGCTGCACTTCAAGTGATCATATTTCTTTATCTCAGAAAATACCAAGTCCTTTGGCTCATTTTATGAGCACTGCGACTTGATATTTGTGTTAATGCGGGGGCGATGTAGAACTGGTTGATCGCCACGCTTTCGGAATGGGGCGGGGTGGAGCCCCCCGACATTTAAAAAAAAACAATATTGGTCTATAATATAGCTCTGACAACTGATATTCTGGTCTTGTGATCCAGTTATGTATAGAACAAGAATCGCAAAGTCCAGACACTCGTTGTGCAGCCTCGAAGGTGTAATAACTTGTTGATCTAGTGTGTGCTAAAGCAGAAGGAGCGGTGAATTAATTTGAACATCTAACTCCAGTCATAGGTACACACTTTACAGATTCCACACACATTCATGCGTGCGTATTGTTTGGCTCTATTGTGTCGAACTCTCTGTCAACAGGCAAGTACCAAGAAGATGCAGAACAACTATTAATTTTATGAACTTTAAGTGACTGTACGATGTTTATACGGAAATAAAGCATTTTATCAAATATTTACTCATGTACTGATTCATTTTGAACTGTCAACGAGGTACTGAGAAAGTAAGTCGCCATGATTGGCTGCGACGTTACATTTTCATTTATCTCGGGCAGGTACCCGAAAGTACAGCCATCACGTTGGAGTGAAAAAGGAAAATGAATAATCTCACATTTTTAATTAAATCAACTACATACTTCACAATAACACTAGAAATCAGAGCCATTAATAACTAAACGAAGCAGGTTAAAAGCAGTATTTACTAATGGTGAACTTAAAAGTTGCAAAGCTTGGAGTTCTGTCGTTTACGAGATTCAGCATCGACTTACTGGGTGTTTCACCTAAGAGTCGTCAGGTGCCTTTCTTTCTCGCTGTTTCATGATACTTTATATTTAAAATTTCGTTTTTGAATGTGTAGGTATAGTCAGCCCAAACAAAAACAAAAACTGCTCATCAGGTACGTCATATGACAGCCAGTGTCAAAGGGAAACGTCGTTTATTTTCTCACTGTAAACGAAATGTTGTTTAAAGACTAATTTTATGTGCGCAATCGGCAGAGCAGCTTCGTTTAGATCCACACCCGTTTCCTTTAAATTAATTCACTCCGAGAGGTGAAAGAGTTTCCTTTTGCCTGCTTTTCTCCTGTACCTCTGCCTTTCAGAAGGGTTTTTATTGGCGTTCCGCAAAGCTAAGGAACTCGCTGTCAGGGGATGTCAAGTACTTGCCTCTTCTGAAATTTCAGATGTATATAAAGAAAAATGTAATTTAATGTAACTGATGCATGTGCCTATGCGTGTGTGGATAATTGGAAGGGTGAAAGGAAGTGAGCGCAATAATTATAAATTAAGTAAACTTATAAGATCACTGGACAGAAAATTTGTCACCCTGGAGAAATCATTACAAGCATAATTCAGTACCGTGTAATTCCGCCCCTGGATTTGATGACCGCCTGGATTCGGCTAGGAAGTGAGTGTACAGGCTCGTACAGTTACGTCGCATCTGGGTTAAGCCACTCGCTGAGGATTTGATAGCGCAATTCCACCATATTGTGGCGATGGTGATGTCGGAGTTTTACCCGTTGTTCCATGTCCCACAGATTTTCAATGGGGTTCAAGTCAGGTGATATTTTAGGCCAATCGATGTATAATGGGTTGTAGGAGTGTTCATCAAACCAGCCACACATGCGTCCAGCCAGATGAACCTTTCTTTAGTCATTTTGAAAAATCGGGGTATCAATAGCATACGCATCATGCAGAAATGTTGAGTGAAAGGCAACACATGGTTCATGTTAGCAGTCACCTCAGTGAGCGAGCCGAATCCATGATACGACAAACTCCGCCTTGAAATGAAATGTCGTATGGCTTTTAGTGCCGGGATATCCCAGGACGGATTCGGCTCGCCTGGTGCAGATTTTTCTATTTGACTCCCGTAGGCGACCTGCGCGTCGTGATGATGAAATGATGATTAAGACAACACATACACCCAGCCCCCGTACCATTGGAATTAACCAGTTAAGATTAAAATCCCCGACCCGGCCGGGAATCGAACCCGGGACCCTCTGAACCGAAGGCCAGTACGCTGACCGTTCAGCCAACGAGTCGAACAACTCCGCCTTAATATCACACACTCACCTCTGGCTTGAACCTGACCTTGCATACATCCAGACTGAAATGCTTCATTTGACCGTCGGTGCATTCGACAACGCATGTCATTGGAATACAGGAAAAAACGTAATTTTTCAGACCACATTACGTTACGGCACTCAGTTACTGTTCACGTTCGATGATTTCTAGCCCATTGAATACGCGCAACTTTATATGCCACTTTGAGCAATGGTCTTTTGCGAGGTGACCGACACCAAATGTTCATTGCATACAGTTCCCGCCGCAAAGTTCTCTCGTTACCAGGTTGGGATGGTCCTTCATTCACTGACTGTAGCAATTCCTGGCGGGATTGGAAGCCTTTGGATCGTGTTTCGTGGCTACATTTAGTACACCACTGCTTGTAGACATGTTGAACAGTCCGCTCCGAAACACCAACAAATCCAGCAATTTCACGCTCAGTATGGCCTTGGCCACGGCCAAACACTATTGTCCCTTTTTGCCACTCTGTCACATCCTTACATCTGCCCATGTTGACATACACTGTCCGCTTGAAATATCAATGTCTCAGTGATCGCTACTGCCTTATGGTCACGTAGAGGCAGTCGCGTGCGGTTGAGTACGGAACTCCTTTGCGGCGCCATCTGTACAGGCTTAACTATCCATTTGTGCGTGCGCAGTAGGGAGACTGATAATTTTCCCGGTGAGCTTATTACACAGTAGTATTTAAGTATTTTCTAATCAATGTAAATATCGTAAATGTCATCTTAAGATAGGTATAGGGAACATTTTATATGTACATGGCGGCTAACCCTTTCTCTCTAGACCTTCCGTATTTCTGTACAGAAATTAATGTTAATAATAATGCATACTAATAGTAAGATAAATCAATATATTAAAGTTGGAGTCCGTTTTGAGCTGTGGCAGAGAGCGGTTCGCTGTACTCTGCACTCATTGCGTGTGACGTTGGTGCTTTAACATTTTACAGTAAAACACAGTAAAAATAGAATGGCAACCAATAGCATTAGGAGAAATACAATAACATGTGCGTTTGCCGACAAGACAAATAAACCTGGGCCAGAAGAAATTCATGAGTGGATTCAGCAAACCTTAAAACTTACAGTGGATCAACTGGAAGTCATTCAACTCGACAATCTGGAAACCGCTGTTTACATCAAGCTAACCAGTAAACTACTGTTAGAGAAGATATTACTAACTACAAACGGAATATCACAGGTACGAAAATTTAATGGTTCCTTCTCTGATGTTATTATGAGCAGATGTTGATAGTAAGTTGGTCAGAATAATTAATCTACCAATAGAAATGCCGAACGAGAAAATAATGTCATATTTTAATAAGTATGGGAAAGTCAGGGAAATTAGGAACGAAAGATGGTCTTCAACTTACATCTATAACATTTACAGTGGTATCAGAGCTATGCGAATAGAACTTAAAACTACCATACCACCCATCGTGGCCATAGAGGGGTATAAGGCCCAATAATAATAATAATATAATTTCGTGCGGCTATTTTTAGCCGAGTGCAGCCCTTGTAAGGTAGACCCTCCGATGAGGGTGGGCGGCATCTGCCATGTGTAGGTAACTGCGTGTTATTGTGGTGGAGGATAGTGTTATGTGTGGTGTGTGAGTTGCAGGGATGTTGGGGACAGCACAAACACCCAGCCCCCGGGCCATTGAAGGTTAAAATCCCCAACCCGGCCGGTAATCGATCCCGGGACTCTCTGAACCGAAGGCCAGTACGCTGTCCATTCAGCCAACGAGTCTGACTATAAGGCCCTGGTAATATATGAAGGGCAACCTAAATATTGCTTTTACTGCAACGCTACGGATGACTTTCGACAAGATTGCCCCATACGGCGAGGTGAGAACGACAACAAGTCCGCCTCTGTGGTGTAGTGGTTAGCGTGATTAGCTGCCACCCCCGGAGGCCCGGGTTCGATTCCCGGCTCTGCCACGAAATTTGAAAAGTGGTACGAGGGCTGTAACGGGGTCCACTCAGCCTCGGGAGGTCAACTGAGTAGAGGCGGGTTCGATTCCCACCTCAGCCATCCTGGAAGTGGTTTTCCGTGGTTTCCCACTTCTCCTCCAGGCGAATGCCGGAATGGTACCTAACTTAAGGCCACGGCCGCTTCCTTCCCTCTTCCTTGCCTATCCCTTCCAATCTTCCCATCCCTCCACAAGGCCCCTGTTCAGCATAGCAGGTGAGGCCGCCTTGGCGAGGTACTGGTCATACTCCCCAGTTGTATCCTCCGACCAAGAGTCTGAAGCTCCAGGACACTGCCCTTGAGGCGGTGGAGGTGGGATCCCTCGCTAAGTCCGAGGGAAAAACCGAACCTGGAGGGTAAACAGATGATGATGATGATGATGATGATGATGAGAACGACAACAAAACAGGGCCCAGATTACTCAGTGATATAGTTGCGAACAGGGAACGTCACACTGATCCACCGGCTGTATTAGAGATGGATACTGTACGCACAAGCATACCTCACACAAACAAACCTGTCTCACTCGTCAGTACAAACACAGGCTGCAGAGCAACATGAAGTTGGAGAAACACTTACTCACTCCAATGCCTTATCGTCAGCCAGGCAGCTCACTGAACGACATATTCACACAACAACAAATACAGCTATCAAAACCAGATGAACACGAGCAACAACAAACATCCGATAATAGTCAACACAAGAATGAAGGTTATGTCGAAACAGAACTTTCTCTAATACACAACCACGACCGGGCGAGTTGGCCGTGCGCGTAGAGGCGCGCGACTGTGAGCTTGCATCCGGGAGATCGTGGGTTCGAATCCCACTGTTGGCAGCCCTGAAGATGGTTTTTTCCGTGGTTTCCCATTTTCACACCAGGCAAATGCTGGGGCTGTACCTTAATTAAGGCCACGGCCGCTTCCTTCCAACTCCTAGGCCTTTCATATCCCATCGTCGCCAGAAGATCTATCTGTGTCGGTGTGACGTAAAGCCAGTAGCAAAAAGATAAAATTACACAACAACGAACAGGAAACTGTAAGCACACATGTCAACACTGAAGCGGGGAGTATAATTAATGCTAGGACACTAGAGAAACCAGAGAGGGACATAAGTATTCAACCACTGAATAAGAGCGTTATTCAAGGCACTATGACTAGTAGCATGCAATGGGCCGATGAGATCGAAGTGGAAACCTCGAATCTTATTGAAGTACAAGATACGAGGTCAGGGAATCAAGAAACCTTGAAGACAAATGAAACACCAACCCAGGAAGTTGCAATTTCGAAAAGCAAAACAAAAGTGAAAACAAACAGACCCTCGAAGGGGGAAACACAGAAGCCATACAACAGCAGAGACTCGCGGCTACAGAAGAGTAGAGTAGGGGATAGACTATAGAGTCCCTCCCCCATCCCCGTTGAATTTTAGGAGAAGAAACATGCATATTTTCACGAGTATGCTGTTAACATGCCCACTGATGACACTAAATATAAATTGTATTCAAACTGAAAGTAAACAGTCGCTTTTTAAACAGATTATTTGTGACCAGGACGTGGATATATTGATATATTTATGTTGCAAGAAGTAGTAACCGAGTACCTTGCTCCCATTCCTGGATACGATAAAATTATTAATGTTAACGAGCACAAACGCGGTACAGCCATATACATTAAGAACAATATGCCATACTCGGACACAGCACCCCTGCCAAATTCTCGATGAATCAGCATCCGTATTCGATACTTACTAATTGTAAACATCTATGCCCCATCAGGATCACAAGCAAGGACGCAAAGACGGTTGTTCTATAGCACAGACATCCTTCCACTTATTTACCGACATAGAGACAACATGATCCTTGGAGCTGATTTTAACGCAGTATTATTACCCAAAGACCAAATAGGACAGTTCCCGGGACGTCCCGCGCTATCTGATTTAAAGGGCTACGCCTAAAAGACACATCGAAAGTGAAGCAACAGAGGTCAGCTGGATATACGTATTATTACCATGGTGGCGCTTCTCGACTAGATAGAATATATGTCAGTCGGGGACTGAAAGACCAAGTGAGGGAAACAGATGTCTGCCCAGTGGAATTTTCAAACCTTTGTGCGTTTATCTGTAAGATCGGACAACCTGAGTGGGGACCCAGACCCAGACGCGGACGAGGAATTTGGATGTTAAATTAATATATTTTGAAGAACGTTGGAAAGAAAGTTTTTTCGCTGAATAGCAACAATGGAAAACATAAATACCCCGATATAGAGATACTCTTGATTGGCGGCTGTTATACGCTAAACCTAGCACGATCTGGCTATTGAAGGCATACAGAGCCGAGAGGAGAAGCCAGTTAAGCCAAATGACAGAATTCCTCTATAAATGCTTACGACAGCTGTATAAGGAGGATCCTACCAACCCTGATACATAACGAAGAATAAAGAAAGCAAGAGCGCAGCTACTAACGATACAGCGAAGAGAAATGGAAGGTTTGAAAATTCAAACGCAAGATCATCCAATTCTTGCAACGAGTCTCCTTCTAGCTACCACCTTATAAGAAATTGCAGGAAATGATGTCAAAAATACATCTATGACATCGAAACAACTAATGGACAAATAACGAATATCCCCGAAATAATAAAAGAAATGGCGGTGAGCTTTTTCCAGTCCTTGTATAAAGAAGAGTCGCCCAACGTCATAACTCACCAACACTCATTCTTTGGTGGTATAAGAGGAAGAATTAAGCTTAGGGAACAAGAAGGTCTGACCCAAGACATCACCTTAGTAGAAATCCAGCAGGCAATACTAAAAAGCGCACCGAACAAATCTCCTGGTCCCGATGGTCTAGGAAGAGCCTTTTACATGACATACTGGTCCATCATTAGAGATGAAATTGTTGCAGCAATGGATGGTGCTTGTAATCCAGAAAGGAACATTGACAAAATGAAAGACGGCCTTGTGGTCTTTCTTCCCAAGATGACCAGTCCAACCAAGTTATCTGACTTTCGGCCCATAACGCTCTTAAAATTTGACTATAAGCTATTTGTAAATGTGTGGAAAAGAGACTAACTGCCTTTATAGAGGAGGCCACATCCTAACACCAGTCTGGTGCGATACCAGGAAGATGTGTAATACATTCTCCATGTGTAATTCGGGATATTATAAGAGAGTCATTGGTCAACAATAAAAAGAAACTGTTAATATCACTAGATTTTGACCACGCATTTGACAGGGTTAACCACACATATATAATTGAAACACTAAATGCCCTTGGCTTTGACACTCGATTCACGACTCTCATGGGTAAAATTATTAATGCAGGCTCTTCAAAGATGAACATAAATAGTTATTTAACAAGGTCAATCCACATCCACATAGGAGTACGACAAGGGTGTCTGCTGTCTATATTGATCTTTGTTCTCTCCCTAGAACCCATTCTTAGAAATCTACAGCAAAATTTCAGTCCTAGTAATCTAGATATTGTCGCATTAGCAGATGACGTTACTCTAATATTAGATCAAACAATTGATGTCCAGCTTTTGTTCAAGGTAATCGAGGATTACGGGAGATATTCCGGGGCTCAGCTGAACCCAAAGAAGACAAAAGCGATGTGGATGGGAAAAATGGGCCGTGTCCAATGGGCACTTCCAGAGTATGTAACATTAACACAGGAAATTAAAATTCTCGGAATAACCTGCTCTAAGAGTGTGCTCATTGCATTTCCAGACGTATTACAAAATGGCGTCAAGGAAATGTACGGACCCCACAGACCAAGATTGTATACAAGAGAATATCAAGATATTAGTATATTAGGAGGCCATGACTAACTTGGGACATATACTTTTAAAAGGCTGTGAAGAAAAAGAGCAATATCAGATGAATTGTTTCAGAAAAACAAGAAAAATATTATATATTATTAATATTCTCACTTACAAAATTGAGCTGAAGACGATAGGAAGTAAGTCGTTACTACTACGTCGGTAAAGATGAATAGTTACTATTATATCGGAATTTCAGAAGTATTACTGCTTCTAAGTAAGAAAATACGGCAAGATACTTGCTATAGTACAGTAAAACGTATAAGGACGGCGTAAAATACTAGTATTTTATTTAAATACGTTCGCTAGTAGAGCCGATACGCAATATAGCAACGCATCGGAGCTTATTATCTAGAAGTGTTGAAAGAAGAGAAAGATACGCGAAAATCATTCCTTGAGGTGAAGAATTAAGGAATAATTAAGTTTTCAGAAGATAAATAATCTAAGGAGATACCTTGAAGACAAGACCGTAGATACAAAGCAGATGTAGATAACAATGATCATAGCACAAAGAAAAATAATAGAATACTTTAGAGGAAATCTTTAAGAAATCTTCAAAAATGAACGGTTACTTGTCGAATTTGTTTAATGATATTGACAGCTGCAGTATGAAGAAGATGTCTTGCTAACCTCGAGATGGACCGACCTGGAGGGAGATATGATCCAGCCAGTAGACCAGACCTGATGTGAGAGAAGGACTCCAGCCGAACCGCAGACCGTGGCCAGTTGTGACCAGCGATGTGACGGAGAGAGAGAGCTACAGTCGGCTTACTTAATGAATGACGAGCTGTCTTACTATAAACATATTAGTTCTTAATTTAGCTAGGCATATACATATATACCGCCTCTGTGGTGTACTGGTTAGCGTGATTAGCTGCCACCCCCAGAGGTCCGGGTTCGATTCCCGGCTCTGCCACGAAATTTGAAAAGTGGTACGAGGGCTGGAACGGGGTACACTCAGCCTCGGGAGGTCAACTGAGTAGAGGTGGGTTCGATTCCCACCTCAGCCATCCTGGAAGTGGTTTTCTGTGGTTTCCCACTTCTCCTCCAGGCAAATGCCGGGATGGTATCTAACTTAAGGCCACGGCCGTTTACTCCCCTCTTCCTTGTCTATCCCTTCCAATCTTCCCCATTCCCCGCAAGGCCCCTGTTCAGCATAGCAGGTGAGGCCGCCTGGGCGAGGTACTGGTCATTCTCCCCAGTTGTATCTCCCGACCAAGAGTCTGAAGCTCCAGGACACTGCCCTTGAGGCGGTAGAGGTGGTATCCCTCGCTGAGTCCGAGGGAAAAACCGAATCTGGAGGGTAAACAGATGATGATGATGATGATGATACACATATATTATAGATTACTATAAGTGTGAGATACTTAGAAGTGCAAGTGATACAGTGAAGTGATATGTGAATACAGTTATATAGTTTGTAGATATTAAGTTAGCATGTAACTAGATCGATATCTCGAAGGAAATGGATATGCATAAATCAAGTGGATAATCATAGTAATTGAGATTGCGAGAAGGAAAGTAGACTATCGAACAGCTTAATATGAGTATTTGCGTATGTTAAATATTATTTACGGATATCGTGAAGCCATTCAGGTTAAGATTACGTCACAAATGGGTGATATGAGAAGAAGTGAGATATATAGTCTACTGTATATATACGAGTTATTCCTTGTCAAATAACGTCACTAGACGCATGAATGAAATATTAAGGTTAAGCATCGATGTAAAAGAAGAGAATTGATCCATATATGGAAGTATTAATACGTCTTAATAAATGTATTTATGTAGGAAGAGGTTATGAGATATGAAATGTGGTATTGATAATGATGATATTGAATTTATGGAAGGTCAAATAGTTGAGAATGAAGTTACGTGAAGTAATTTGAGAAAGGTAATGTGAATTTAGGTGGTAATAAGACGTAAATATGGTCGGTAAATGGTGAGATATTCATAGAAGGATCAAATAAGCGATGCAGGCACAATGAAGGATACAAGTCGTGGGAATAATATATTGCAAGGTATGAATGGTGGATATATGTGTTTAGTTAAGAATAAAATATGACATATTCTCGTAATATGTATGCATCGAAAGATATATTAAGTCGATATAGCCATTGTGAACAACGTAGATAAAATATATCGGGATATCATGATGAATATATTTGCGGAGTCACTTGGACAAGCTTGATATAATAAATATGAGCCTAGTGAGTGAGTGTATACATATTGAGCCATATAGTAGCGAATTAAGAATTACTTAGTTGGAAATCAGTTGTAGGTTATTTCTATATTTTTGAGTGGAGATTGATAATTCACTTAATATTTTAGATGTTAGGCTAGGATGTTAGGAGTCTAGATTTTTGGGAGGCAATAGGGATAGTAATCTTAGCCCGTCAATCGTCAGAAAACATTTCTACGTCAGTGAATGAATTAAATAACACATTCAGATTGCAAAGATCAAAAAGTTTTCAATTTTTAAGGAAATATTTGATTTTAACTTCAATGTTATTGTGCTATTAATATGAACCAGGAATTTTCTTTCAAGTGAATTATTTATTTACACCGCAACTGAATAATTGAATTAATTCTAAGACATGATGAAATGTTAAAAGGCACAAGTTCATTTCAGAACCAATGAATTCATTTTTTATTAAGCCAGCGCTGACTTATATAAGATATTGTGAATATTGATTGATTTCAAACGTCGATGATGGAATTTATAATAATTCGAGTTCTCTATTCATTCATGATCAATTTAATAAATGTTTTCCTTTAATATTTTCTTAATTAAGTGAGTTATAATCTGTAGGGTTTGGTTGTGGATAGACAGTTGATGAGATGTTTTAAAACGATTTTCTTCGAATTTTTGTGGTGAATGAATGATTTGTTCGAGAATGCGATAGGATGGAGACGTTCATCGATAACTGTCGCGTGCAGTCCCTACAGCCTTCTTGGAGCTCGCGTTAATCTAAGCCTAAAAAAAATTAGATATTTTTCTTCTAAGAAGAAATGCCCTGAGATTACATCTGAGTGTCGGGAAATTCTACTGGGTGGTACCTGGGCGCGGGAAGGGCGCAACAGTGTTCACAAGATGATCAAAAAGAACTGGGCCGTTGTTTGCATTAACTAAGGTACATATTGCAACAGGTCAGGTATAGATTTTTCCTCTTACAACAAAGAATAATGTATGTGAATATGTACTGCTTAAGCAAAATATGGAATCTGAGCCAAATCCTTCCCATCCCGAGGATGATTGGTAAACGTATAATCTCGGTTGTTAGTTGGTTCATTTGGGAAAGATCATTAATACGACTCGCCAGAAGAACACTCACCTTACCTAAATCCCAGGGTGGGCTGGGATTCATCGACGTCCAACAGAAAGCAAAAACCTAACAAGAAACTTCAAGCTGTTTCACAAAGCAGGGGATCATAAATCGAAGAATTTCCTTACGAAATGGTGCAGTCTTCAACAATGCTTTAACCCACCAGCTTATTATGACATCCATCATCATGCACCTCACGCAAGATATCTGAGAGTCCAGTTAAGTTACATGACAACGGACGTCGTCAACAGTGTTGCCAACTTAGCGGATTTTCCGCTAAATTTGGCGGAATTAGAAGACTGTCGGCGGAGAAATATATCATTTAGCGGACAGCGGATTTTTTGGCGGAATTCTAGATTTATTATAGCGGAATTAATGTTTTATCCATTTTACGTTTTTTAAAAATTTCTACACCAGTCTGTCTCCGAGCTATTCCGTATTTCTTGTCGGGAGCTATATGATTTTTCACGAGAGTTTAATCCTGATGTAAACAAGGTATGTCCACGCCTCAGCCAAAGAAAGAGTTGTGATTCGCTGATCGTGTAGTATCGACCTCCGCCCCGTCAACGTCTCGTGTTCGGACATACAGTGCTGCTCATATGACCTAAAATAGATGAGGAACAGTTTTTGAGCTGTGTGAAACTAAACAGAGGGGTCTGAAGGGAGATTCTGGATTCTGTTCACTTATTTTATTAAAAACATTCACAACGCACTGCCTATGGTCACTTCTGAGCGGTTTTCCTCTTTTGTGCTTCACTACACGCGATGGTCCTACCTCTTGCTCCATTTCTCTCGCTATGAATACTGACACTGACAGCTGCTTCAAGATGCAACACCTTATCTCCACGCTGTACTGCTTGGGACTTTCCCTCACTATGAGAAGACTTCCTGCATTACACCACGCCTTTTGCCTTCATATCTCGTTATTTAATCACTGTTTTATTAAAAAAAATATAGATATACACCGGTATATATGACAACCATATTTTAATTTGATTACGTACTCTGTCAGACTATCTAAATGTAATAAACTAAGATAAAATTAAATTAATGCGTCGTACTAATTTTCTTCGAGCTCGCATACAGTCCAGTGAGTGCGATGGTTGATTCTCCAATCAACTACGTATATGTCCACGTGCAAAGCCAAGATGCTCCGCCTATTTGTTTACATCAGGATTAAACTCTCGTGAAAAATCATATAGTAGTCACATGAGGAAAACACGTTATTTGGATTTGATGTTATGAGATCATGGTATCATAAATTTGTAATGCGTTGGGAAAGGGTACTTATCTCTTAGCTGACGAATGACGATAGATAATGAAACTGCGAGAGAGTAGCATTAATATTATTTTTATGCTATCAAGGAAGACCGCCTGAACTGGCCTGTTGTGTGTGTGGCCCTTGAGTTAGGGGTTTCACCTAGTTTGCACCCGGCACTAAAACGCCTACAAGTTCTAGCTCGCCGGCTCGCAGGCAGGGAGTTAATTCCAGTGAAAGTCACAGATCAGGTGAGTGCAGATATTTACTTTTATTATTATTATTATTATTATTATTATTATTATTATTATTATTATTATTATTATTTATTGCTCATTTTTATTGCTTATTATTTGAGATCGAATTTCTTGGCGGAATTTTAGCAGATGTTCAGTAGTATTTAGCGGATCTTGAAAATATAAGTTGGCAACACTGGTCGTTACATCTCCAGATGTCTCAACGAAAAAGGTTTATAGCTGTATACTGTCTCAACAGTATTTAGCCCTTAACATAACGAAAGCAGCTATGATAATCAACTGGAATCTGGTATGGAGGAGTATCTCCAATCGCATACTTCCAGACTCAGTAAAAGAAAGTAGGTATAAAGTAATCCATGACATTATACTGACAAACAGCAGACTTCATCACATTCATATGATGGAGACGGATTTGTGCGACTTCTGTCAACATAAAGATATAATCCAACACTGATTTACAACTTGTGCGCAGATTCCACCGACATGGAATAAATTTAAACAGATGCTGAAGTGTATCATCGGACGTCCGAACACATGTCGTACCTGAACGGGTGATCCGCCCTGTATTTAGTTTACAACCACCGCAACTGAACAGTGCTGTCGTGTTGTTCTCAGTGAACTCGAAAGAATGTCCGAGATAAGTGACTATGTTTTAATGTGAATTAACCGGGCGAGTTGGCCGTGCGCGTAGAGGCGCGCGGCTGTGAGCTTGCATCCGGGAAATAGTAGGTTCGAATCCCACTATCGGCAGCCCTGAAGATGGTTTTCCGTGGTTTCCCATTTTCACACCAGGCGAATGCTGGGGCTGTACCTTAAAGAAGGCCACGGCCGCTTCCTTCCAACTCCTAGGCCTTTCCTATCCCATCGTCGCCATAAGACCTATCTGTGTCGGTGCGACGTAAAGCCCCTAGCAAAAATAAAAAATAAAAAAATAAAAATGTGAATTCAGTGTCCGAAAAGATAGAAATGGTTGGGAGAATATGTAGAGCAGCTACGTAGTGTTCTGTAAGTGTGAAGTGCTGGAAGTGCCAAGGGTACATTAAAAAAAATCAAGATGGACTGTATACAAGTGTGATATATGTTCGTGTGATTCATTCGTTTGTTACTTGTTCATACTTGTCAACTACAAATGGGCATTATTGTGATATTCTGAGACTTCGAATAATTCATGAACATTAGGCAATAAGAAGTTGTAAAGACGGTTTCTGTTTGTGTTTTTCTCTATCTAATTACGTGTTCATTTGTTAAATAGTTGAAAAAATTTATGTGTTAAGTATTATGCGTAAATAAATTAGGTCAAAAAAACGAGTTCCCAGGGGAAGCATTTTGTTTTCTTTTCTATACAATACGAAATCACCTCTTCAACAAACGCTGTCAAACCATTCTGCGTTACATGAAACAGCTTTTACAATAATGGTTTTGGTTAGGTTTTGTTTAATACAAAAGAATACAAAACAGCCGTTAGTAAGAACCAGGTAACTTGAGTTATCTTGTTAATAACCTGCATTTTGTTAATAAAATGCAGCATTTACTTTGACCTTTCCAGGGTCGATGCTGGCTCAGTCCGGTGGTATTTGAAGGTGCTCAAATACGTCAGCCTCGTGTCGGTAAATTTACTGGCACGATTTCTTTTTTAGAATTGGCTTTAAGTCGCACGGACACAGATAGATCTTATGACGACGAAGGGACAAGAAAGGGTTAAGAGTGAGAAGGAAGTGGCCGCGGCCTCAATTAAGGTATAGCCCCAGCATTTGCCTGGTGTGAAAATGGGAAACCATGGAAAACCATCTTCAGGGCTACCGACAGTGGGATTCGAACTAACTATCTCCCGGATGCAAGCTCACAGCTGCGCATCCCTAACCACACGGCCATCCCACCCGGTTACTTTTACGTGAATGAACTGCTGTGCGACTAAATTCCGACACTTTCTGGTCTTCGAAAAGCGTAAACGTAGTTAGTGGGACGTAAAGCCCGTAACATTACCCTTGTTCTTTTATTATTATTATTATTATTATTATTATTATTATTATTATTGTTATTTATTATTATTATTTAAGTATGGACCTTGTCGGATCACGCATTACATTTATGATTCGTCATTCTAACGGACCATATTGCTTTCATTCTTTTACTGTGTGCCTGATTTCTTTCGTCTGACCACTTAGTCCCCGATCCTTTCGGGACTTCATTCTCTGGCTTTACTACCATTTATCTTCTGACGGTAAATGTTTCTGTAAAGTATTTCTGATGTTTTTATCTTGGCCTTTTCAAGATCACTTTTAACATCTTGTATCCATGGTACGTTCTTCAGCTTTTCAGTATATGTCAAAATCTTGTAGGTTAGCCTTGAAGACGATAACCTGTGATCCTGTCCATATAATTTCAATCTTCGTTTCCTGATGTCTGCCGCAAGGTTGGTCAGTTTTTCCGTAGCTTTGCTTGATTTGAGTCTGTATCCTTCTTCTTTTTTCTCTGGGCCCAAGATCTGCCTTTCCTCCTTCAATATGTTTTCCAGATGTTATAGGTATCAAGATTTCACTTGCATACAGCGCTTCAGGTTTAATCACCGTTTATAATGTTTGATTTTTGTATGTATGGACATGCATTTATTGTTGTAGATGTCACGGGTCTTCCAATATGCTCTTTTGAGTTTTTGTAATCGGACTTTCTGTGCTTCATTTCCCAACCCTGTTGGTTCTAGGATATCACCGAGATATTTAAAATATGGAACTCGTTTGGTCTGCCCATATTTTGTTTGTAATTCCTGAATGTCAAATTACCGAGATCGATAGCTGCAATCGCTTAAGTACGGCCAGTATCCGGTATTCGGGAGATAGTAGGTTCGAACCCCACTGTCGACAGCCCTGAAGATGTTTTTCCGTGGTTTCCAATTTTCACCCTATGCAAATGCTGGGGCTGTACCTTAATTAAGGCCACGGCCGCTTCCTTCCAAGTCCTAGCCCTTTCCTGTCCCATCGTCGCCGTAAGACCTACCTGTGTCGGTGCGACGTAAATCCAATAGCAATAAAAAAAGTCAAATTTAGTGTAAATAAACTTGGTCTTCTCGAATGATATTTGTAGTCCAGTTTTCTCAGCTCATTCCTTGAGGACTCCAATCTGTTTGATGGCTGAAATATCAATGTCTGTTAGTATCGTTAAGTCGTCTGCGAAAGCTAAACAACTGACCTTTATGTCATCGTTCTTTCGTCCAAATCGAATGGGTTTCCAGCGCTTCTGAGCTTTCAGCTCCTTCTCCCATTCTCGAATGACTTTGTCTAGAACAAGGCCGAAAAGCAGTGGTGACAATCCGTCACCCTGTCGCACGCCGGTCTTAATGGTAAAGGGCTCCGATACTTCACCCATGAATTTCACTTTTGACTTCGTGTCCGTGAGTGTTTCCTTTATGAGTCTTAATGTCTTTGTATCGAGACCTTGTTCTTATAAGATGTTAAAGAGAGACTGTCGATTGACCGAATCGTACGGTTTCTTGAAGTCGATGAAACTGCATATAATCGGAGAGCTTCGGGTTGCTCTATATTTCAATATCGTCTTTAAGTTAAAAATTTGTTCAACACAGGACCGCCCATGTCGGAGACCGGCTTGATATCCTCAAATTTTCTGTTCACGCTGTTCTTGTACGCTTGCGGGGAGAATCTTCTAAGTGACTTGAGTTCCTTAAGAGTTCTGCAACTATGCCATCTTCTCCAGATGCCCTGTTAGTTTTGAGTCTAAAGATGGGTCTCTGGATTTCTTCTTTGGTACTGATAATTATAGTATTTCTTTGTTTTCCTCCAGATATACAGTATATGACCTAATTGGTCTGTTAATGGAAAAAAATAACAATGTCCAACTTCGACAAGCTCTTTCAACTTACACTCTACCTAAATACTAAAGTGTAAGCCTACACAATCAAACAGCACTAACTGAACAAATAAACAGACAAACAACCAAACGAAAATAAATTATCATAAAATAATCAGCAGATACCCTTAAATGGCCCACGGTAAACTCCCTTTCAGAGAGCCGATAGCCATGGTAATATGGCAACTGGATGAACAAATAACAAAATTACATGAAATAAATTAAACGGCAATACGGCAACCTGGCGCATGGCCATTCATATGGAGGGTAATGCCCTACTGTTCCTCTTCTGACTGACACAGCAAGTCATTACCCATTCCACACCTACATATTCTTTCACGACCTACTACAACTTGCTGAATCAGTCATCACGTTGCGTCAACTGCTGAGTCTCTGTCCTCTATTTCTCTCATGTTTCCACCTTGTGCATTGTTCTGCTTTCATGTTACCTCTCTTTACTCACTATGACATCATTATATAACTTCTTTCCATTCAAATAATTACATTGCAGTTCAAATATTCTTTACTATAATCTCACAGACTCTATAACTTCCTAATTCTTAATAAATCAAACCATCTTTCCTTATTTACAAACACTCCATTATCTCACCATTCTCGTCCACTACATCACTCTTCACTCCCTTTCATTATTTATATTCCAGCTTACTTTACCACCTTACCTTTCCTTTCCACTTCTGCACTCTGAACCCTCTCTCATTATTCATTTTTCCAGACAACTATTTACATCACTCAATACCAAAACTCCAATCCAATCTCAATAATTTCTACCACTTAATCATTCTTCACCAACCTTACCACCTCACAGTTTTTGCAATCACTCTATTACCTTACTAACATTATTTAACTTTTTACTTCTTGTTACTATGCCCTCATCACTTTTACCTTTTTTCCCCACAGATACTTTAGACTTCTGCTTTTCTCTTTGTTTCAATCTACGTTCTTATTAAATTCCTCTCTCAGACCTTCGAATTCACTTTGCGTGTGTCTTATACAGTCCTCTAACCCAGTCTCTTTTTTTACTTCCCTGTCTACTTCCCTGGATACTTTCTTTCACAATTCTATTCTCTCCCTGTTGGCCATTGTCTTTTCCTTTTCACTATGCACGTCCCCTCAGGCATTGTGTTCTCTTGCCTGCCTTTCCTCCGATCTTGACGCTATACTAAGCTCACACAGCTCACTGCTTCTATTTGTTCTTTCCTTGTCACCATGCCCGTCTTCTCCGACGCTGCTTTCTATTACCTGTCTTTCTTGCACTCTCGACCCCAACACTTCTCCCTGCTTCATGCTCTTTTCTAATATCCGTAATTTCGTCACTGTCCAGAGTCTGACCCATTTACCATTCGTTACCACTAATTGCTGCCCTCTAATGTGCGCTCTTAATCCTTGAAATCTGGCCTTCACCAATGGTTCTTTAGGATGTTTAGATTCTTATTCCCTTTTCTTCCCATGTCTCTCTTAATCCAATTTTTTCACTCTGTAGATTACTCGCGTTTCTTACCCCTATTTCAGCCATCAATGTGGATAACAACTTCAATTTTTAGGCCTATTACCATGAACATTACCTATCCCCTCCGCATCATCTATATCTACTTCGCTGAAGTTAATTTTCATTTTGTTCTGAATGACGTCCATAACTTTGTAAATTGTACCCACTTTGTCCTCTCCCTTTTCTTCCGGCACTCCATATATAAATAAGCATTTTTTTCCTGCGTTCCCGACTACTGCCTTCTATTTCTATCTTCAGCTTCAACTCCTCTTCCATATTTCTTATTTTCTCTCTGAGTAACACAATCTCTCTCTCGTTGTTTCCCACTTTGGTCATTGTTTCGTCCGTTTTTTTCTGGATGCATTGCGTCATATTTTCGAACTCCTTTACTTGCTCATGTATCATAGTTTTTGTTGCCGTGGTTTGGTGGATCAGCAGAGGTGAAAGAAGGTGCTGGGGTGAATGAGTCTAACTACCAAAATTAAAGTTTATTTAAAACTGTAACAAGGTTATATTTTTTTTGCTCTTCCTTTTTTGAACAACAAGAAGCAATGCAATAAGTACAAGTAGCAAAAATTAACTCTAGGAAAGATAAGATTGGTGGTATAAACAGAACTTGGGCCTCAAGCCCTCCCTTTACATTTTCTGAGCTCTCAGCTCACAAACACATATTTACCAAAGGGCATAAAACCCCTAATACCTCGAGCACTTGCTCCCAACTTTTAACCTAAATCCTCCCAGAGGCACCTTTATACACTGGAAAAGAGCTAACACGCTCTCAGTTTTTCAGGCCTATTCAAGGCAATATCAGACTTTTCTATTGATTGCCATCAAGGCACGACTTACAACAATGACACGGGGGTATCTTATACCCAATCTACTGGGCCTTAGCAGGAATAGAACAGGTTAGGTAAATGGCCCGGAATACCAAAAAGAATGGAGGCGTATACTTGCACTCCTAAATACACATTTTAAAACCTAAAAGGCACTAGGCCGATGAAACAAGGGTTATTCCCAAACTATGGAGGTGACTCGTATAAGGAAAAAGTTTAAAACATTAAGGAAAAGAAGAAAATCAGTTACCAAAACATAGTCACCTCAAACCAATATGAAGGGGAGCTCGAGAGGGCAAATCACTCTCTATCCCCGAATTACAGTTACAAATTTACTTAAGTTTTTACATAAACTGGTAGAAATTTACATATTTGTAAAGATAGGTTACATGGTAAAGGTTTCGGATCTTTCCCGTTGGTTAAACTGCTGAGCTAGCAAGAAATAAAGATGTTAAGTGGCCATTACCTTACTGAAGAACTGCTGCCTGATGGAAGAGGCGCTTCCCGCCTCCTGCTACACGTCCATACACTAGAATAGATGTTGATTAAGTGGCCGAGAGACAAGAAAATCAGGAGTTTTTATACCCTCGGGGAAGGTTCGAGACCTTTCATGAATAATTAAGACACACCCACAGGCTTTTATTGGCTACATTACACAGTTACACACAACATCGAAGAAGAAATACGGGATTGGCTGAAAATTAATTACAGAAATTATAGATTGGCTAATTTCAAAACTGGCGGAAAGAAAAGATTAATATTGCCAACCCACAAATGAAAGAACGAAATTTAGTAAGGACAAAAACTTATGAGTACAAAATTTCTTCAGGACGGTTCCTTCACTTCGCACCAGGGTGCATGATCACAGTTTTTAGGCAGTGACATCTATGAGAGAATGTCCCAACTTCTTGATAAACAGTAAACAAAAATACGTCGAAATTCACACAGTGACATCTTCAGAGGGAAGGTTTAAGTAGATCCAGTTTTAAGTTCACTGTTTCTCCTGGAGAGGAGTACTTTAAGGCGGAAAATTCGAATGTGCGGCGTAGAGGTGTACCACTCGGTACAGTTTTAATCTGTTCAAGCGGGAAAAATTCTTCCACATCATCCTTTACCACCCTCCTTATGACTTGCATATCTTCTCAGCTCATGTTGCCACTGGAATTCGGACCGGGTTTTACTTCCACGCCCCCTATAACTAGCTGTACCATGATCACCGCTGCCACCAAGATCATCTCACCCTTCATTCCCATTTCCACTTTACCTCCCTCTCTTTGGCTGTTTCCTTTTTCCTTCTCCCCTGCCATCCTCCGATAATTACCCGATATCGTTCCGCACCAGTCATCTTTATCGTCACTCTCCGCTTCCCTCTTGCACTCACCGCTCACACTCCACTCCCGCTCTACCAGCACACTCGACCCTGCACGTCCACACCCGATGCTTGCTTGCTTGCGATGGACTGGCCTTCTTCTTTGGTTCGTGGTGGAGGTTCAGGGTTTACGTGTACAGGAGTTTCTTTGGGCCATCGTGATGTAGGCTCCTGGCAATTGAGTAATTCAGATAAATACAGAGCCAACTCCCTACAATTATCCTGGTTAGACAGCGTGAGTTTTCCGTCTTTTCCTCAGATTTTTCCTGCGAAAGTCCTGTAGAAGTCTCGCATAATGTGATCTCGGAAATCTTTTTCTATAGATTCCAATTGGTCCTTCATACATCTCCTATTAGTTTGACTGGTTTCTTTTGACACTTCCTTCCTTGTCTGAATATAGTGTTGTTGAGTCTCGAGTGACTTATTACAGTCTCTTTCGTTTTTCCTTGCTTCTTTACATGCAGAGTCCCTCCAAGGGTGTTTCGTATTCTTCTTTAATGGAATCGTCTCTTTAGCTCTCGTAATGATCTTGCCATGGAACTGTTGCCAGGTGTCCGCCTTTTCCTTTTCCCATTCTTATTTTATGTTAGTTTCCTTTATCTTTTTCGTGTCGAACTTCTGACGATGAGATTTCTTGTAGTGGATTCTTTTCGGGGTAAATTTCACTTTGAAACGCGCTAAATAGTGGTCAGAATCAGTATTAGCTCCTCTTCGAACTTGCACATCATGAAATTCTTTCTGTGAAGGATGTGTGATGGCCCTGTGGTCGATCTGATATTCTCCAAGAGATTGTAAAGGTGATCTCCAGGTCTTCTGTTTTCGAGGATGCTTCCTCAGAGGGGTGGGCGTTATCTTCAGGTTGTTCTGTTGACACAGTTCAAAAAGTCTCATGCCATTCTTGTTAGTGAATTTATGAGCTGGGTATTCGCCTACGGTCTTTTGGTATTCTTTTTCCCTACCAATCTGTGCATTGAAATCACCTATCAATATCTTTGTGTCTTCTCTGGGGACAGCTGCCAAGAATGTTTCGAGTTTAGACCAGAATTGTTCTACCTATTCATGTCTTTCTTATTTTCAATATTCGTGGGGTATGTATATTAATGAGTATGTATTATTATTATTATGTGTACGTAAAATAGTGTTTTTGTTTTTACTATTTAACATTGACGTGATACTTGGATATTATATGAGCAATGCCGTGTTCATTTCAATATTTATGTCTGTCACAACATCACGGGAAAACGGCTGGGTAGAATATTATGCAACTTGTTATTTGTGTTCAGGATAAGTGTGATTAGAATCCTTGATACTCACATTTGTTAAATGAGACAAACTTGAAAAGAAGGTTTGTAGGTAAAGAGAACGAAAAGTCCCTGTTATCTAAACATTATAATCGAAATAATGCGTCTTACGGAGGCTATATGCCCCATTTCACAACAGCCCAACTGAATAGCCTGCAGGTCCATAAATTTCACCTGATCACCGTGATGATATCCTCAACCCATTGTTCAGTTTTTGACCGGATTCGCTGTCTATTGTGGTCGTAGGAGGCAAAAGGAATCCCATTGAAGCCGTCCTTTTTTAAAAAGTTCTTTACGTCGTACCGATCCACATATGTCTTATGGCAACGATGGTATAGGAAAAGGCCTAGGAGTTAAAAGGAAGCAGTCATGGCCTTAGTTAAGGTACAGTACCAGCATTTGCCTTGTATGAAAATGAGAAATCACGGGAACCATCTTCAGGGATGTTGACAGTGGGGTTTGAACCCACTATCTCCAAGACGCAAGCTCACAGCTGCGCGCCCGTAACCGCAAAGCCAATTCGCCTGGTATTACAACCCTCATTTGAGAATTAAAATCCCCGGAAATGCCGGGATTCAAAGCCTGAGTCTCCGCTTTAGAGGCAGGCACGCAACCCCTATCCCACTATTCTAGGCCCTAAACGTAATTTACCATTATTTATATTCTTACATGTACTTGCTGGTCGAGAGACTTTTAGTACGAGCATAATAGAATACTCTCTGATTATCCACTGTGTGCCCGCAGTGTCCTGTTTGTATGTTCAAAGAATAAACCTTCCCATCTCTCACTGGATTTTCATCACTCGTTTAAATAACTTGATAAATGGATGCAGAACTTTGATTTCGATGCAGTAAACATAACTTTGGTGACAATAAATAATTTACTTTATCTATTCACGTATTTATTTTATATTGAAATGTAAATACAAATGCATCATCTTCAAACGGATCATAGCTAACAGTAGTACGAATGTCATATGACGTAATATAATTTAATTGTTGTGCATTCTGTGGATTTGTGTAACATATGCTACGAGTTAGCTGATACCGATATTTATAATTCAACATTATTTAAAATATTTAATGGGAATTATATCCATGCGTATAATAGATAAATTAATATTTGTAGTACTTTTTTATTTGAATCAGGGAGTGCTTAGAAATAACAGAATACAGGAAACCACGCGGGTTATTTTATCAGTCTATTTTCGATGGGATTTATAACGGAGTTATACAAAATTAGATTAAATGAATTTAAAAGGTCAGAGTGCACAAATTGTCCTTGTTTTGACATCAACCTCACTGTTGGTATAACAATAAATAGTGCAAACACTTGCAACAAATGTAGTTAGATAATTCATTAGAATTGTCTTGAACATTGGATGAGAAGAGACTTTTTACTGATGGGTGCTATGGAACAATGAAGGGAGGAAGAAGAGGATACTGGAGATACCAGATGGTTGATAGTATAAAGATAGATGAAAATTCATTAGAAGCCCTGTGAGAATAATTTTCCTACCTATATATTGATTGCTTTAAATGAAACGAAGCATTATACGGAGCTGAGGCATGGACACTGAAGAAAGAAGAATGGTAGCATTCTAGATGTGGATTTGGAGGATATTGGAAGATGGAGGGGAAATATGTGTACGAAAGGTGAGAAATGAGGAGGTGCTGAGAAGAATGGGCGAAGTGATGATAATGATGATGATGATCATGATGATGATGATGATACTCGTTGTTTTAAGGTGACTAGCATCTAGGTCATCAGCTACAAGAGTGGGAGAGGAGGGAGTAATATTAAAGGTAATCAGGAAGAGGAAGCACAATTGTCTTGGTCATTGGATGAGAAGAGACATTTTACTGATGGGTGCTATGGAAGGAACAATGAATGGAGGAAGAAGAGGACATAGGAGATACCAGATGGTTGATAGTATAAAGATTGATGACAGTTATGAGAAAACGAAGAGAATATCAGGTGACAGCACTACATGGAGAGCTGCCATGTGAAGACCTGCCATAGGGCAGAACACTAACGATGGTGATATACATCGAGTTACTGAGTGAGTTAGCTGCCACGAAGGCGGTTTTATTGGTTTTCCAATTTTAACACCCCGCACACAATGGGGCGGTACCATAAGAAAGGTCACGGAAGCTTCCTGTCCCATCGTCGCCAAAAGTCTAGCTGAGATAGTGCGACGTAAAAATACTAGAAATATACGTGCACAAATCTTATCATTGTAATAAAAAATGAAATATCGCCCCACGGTTCTGGCCGTTGGAAATACCGTTACGAAGGTTTTAAACTATCATTCCCCAATCCGTAGGCTGAAGTACCGTGCAGACAAGCAAACAACGGCCGCCATATTTCATCTCTACTGTAAACGTTCAGAACAATTTGTTTGTACTTCTTACTTAATCCACCCCCCCCCCCATTTTATTACGTTTAAAGTATTTCACTGGTGACTCAAGCGTCACAGCATCAACCACGTGGTAGCCATTATGAATACTGAGCATGCTGTTACAGCCAGTATTGCCAACAGTTTTCTTGGATCCATCCTTACGTCGTAAACATTATGCGAACAAAACGACAATGTAATGAACTCGAACAAAGCTTAGTAAGTACACAATGCAATAAGATATCAAGCTCATGTTAAATCTATATATATAAAATAAGAGTTTTGTCTGCACATTGCTAAGAATTTGAAAGGAATGGTATTTCTGTACCGGTCATGTCCATAGTAACAAGAAAATGTACTTTTTACTTTTCCGTAATTTCTGTCTGTCTGTCTGTCTGTCTGTATGTACACGCATCACGAGAAAACGGCTGAAGAGAATTTAATGAAAATCGGTATGTAAAGTCGGGGGATGAGCCGCTACAATCTAGGCTGTAAATAATTTTATTCACGCCAAGTGAAATGGTAGTTTAGGGGAAGGCCTTAAATTTAATTATAGAATATGTATATTATAAGTGGTCCTATCGATAAATACTATATAGCTAAAGTTATATAGAATTAAATTTCCAATCAATTATGTCATATACATTTTTACCGTACCAGCTCTGATAACACAGATATTAATGAATTTGTAGTTTTGTTGCTAAGTCCATATCAACGCCTAGCCACGAGAAAATGGGTTAACCGAATTTAATGAAAACTGCTATATAGAGTCGAGGAATAAGAAACTACAGTCTAGGCTGTAAATAATTTTATTCGCCCGAGATGAAATGGTAGTTTAGGGGAACGCGCCTAAAATTTAATTTTTAAATACCGGTACCTATGTTACTGGTGCAATCGAAAAGTACTACATAACAAAAGTTATAGACAATACAATTTCCGATCATTTATGTTTCATTCAGTTTTACTGTACCGACTATGATAAGAATGGTATTTCAGAGGGCCTACAATATCGAAAGCGCATAACACTGATCAACAATAATACATTGACCATTGTTTGTTAGTGATCAACAATAACTTTAAATGGACCATTGTTTGTTGTGATGTTCTTCGTTTCTTATGGTCCCGCTCAACTCCGATAGATGGGATTACTACTGCGTACCGAGTATAACAGCCCGACTGAACATTGGCACCGAGCTTGATAGCTGCATTCGCTAAAGTGCGGCGAGTATCCAGTATTCGGGAGATAGTAGGTTCGAACCCCACTGTCGGCAGCCCTGAAGATGCTTTTCCGTGATTTCCCATTTTCACACCAGACAAATGCTGGGCCTGTACCTTAATTAAGGCCACGGCCGGTTCCTTCCCACTTCTAACCCTTCCCTGTCCCATCGTCGCCATAAGACATATCTGTGTTCGTGAGACGTAAAGCAACTAGCAAAAAAAAAAAAAAATGAACATTGGCGGGAAATAACTGGGGAGTTGGAAAACTTTCTTCTTTAGCATGCCATTCGTCTGGTTCATGTAGCCTCCGTGGCTCAGACGGTAGTGTGTCGGCCTCTCACCGCTGGTTACCGTGGTTCAAATCCCGGTCACTCCATGTGAGACTTGTGCTGGACAAAGCGGAGGCGGGACAGGTTTTTCTCCAGGTACTCCGGTTTTTCCTGTCATCTTTCATTCCAGCAATACTCTCCATTCTCATTTCATGGCATCTATCAGTCATTAATATATCACCGGGAGTGGCGACCCCATCGTACTAACAGCCTATATATATATATGCTTCATATATTACATCTATGGCCCGGTCAATGACTGGAAAACAGGTTGTAGGTTTTCATTTTCCTCTGGTTCATACATTTTCTGATACTGCAGGTACGTAACACACTGGTTCATCATAGTATTCCAGTTATTCGATCCCTACTCTGACGCGCTGTTTTGAATGAGCTGTATGCACACTTACGGCAGAGGCTCACTTAGTAGTAGTAGTAGTAGTAGTAGTAGTAGTAGTAGTAGTAGTAGTAGTAGTAGTAGGATGACCTGGTCTAGAATTACACTTTAAGCCTATTTCTAATTATAGCACCACAATTCACTAAATAACTCAAAAGTCAACCCTGAAAAGAGCCGTTTCTTAAGAAAAGCTTCTTCCTTTTCACTTTTATTAAATTCTACATTAATTCCAAATTAGCAGTGAAGAGGGGGCTTCTCCTCTGGCTTGGAGGAAAAAATTGCCTCCAAATCAGATAGGTTTTTCCGTTGCCATTGTAGTGAATTGAGATTTTCCGACTCATCGGGTACTCCTCGAAACAGATTAGTAAAAGGGCATAGTTTTTGCCCTGGGACTCTCCACTATTCGACTTCCCCCCCTACCCCCTTCACCCCGCACCGCCGAAAAAAGACGAAGAGTGTTCACGGATCAGAGCTATCTGCGACTTGGTCATTCCAGCTCTGGAATTCCAGCATAGTACTGTTCGTTAAAAGTGAGAAAGTGTGTGGTCTTTCATTTGATGGAGTATTTCATATGAACGCATTGCTTTTAATCGCGCCATTCCTACTGACGTCATTGCAATGACCTATGTTCATTTCAGTTGGAAAAACCACTGAGACAGTCTTTCTGAGGATGTGAAATGGCTGGTGGAGAGTGAGTGTCTGCCATTATAGTGAAAACTCCCCAACCTGATGGTGACTGATGGTAGGCAAGCGGGCCTATCATTACAATGAAAATTCCCTAACACAGTCTTCATATGAGAAAAGACGTTTGGTGACTTCCCGTCGCGTTTCTAGGGTAACGTTAAGAGCTATACAATTTAACACAGTCTTGCTCACAACGTTTACACTACCTAGTCTAGAATTCTGTATACAATGTAGAATTCCGTAGCGAAGCACGGGTACATCAGCTAGTAATTATATATTTTGATACAAATACCATCGAGAAGAAAGATTATTCACAACCATCTGCGTATGAATCATAAAAGTTGGTAACGGACCCGAATAACATACAACTTGTGAAATATATTCCTTTTTTTCACAGGGCAAATATTTTTAGTTGCTCAATTCAGTTCACCAGAATATCTAACCAAACTGAGGGAAGCTCCTGACTTCAGAAAAGAGTAACAAACCTAGAAACTATTTACCGCTGCGGAAGACCCTTCACTGATCAGAAGTCTTGAGTTCTTGAGGTCTTGAGTTAACTCTCAGTATAGCACATAATTGTCACATAGATTATACATCTCTACCTCATTACGTACATGAGACTTTTGACCAAGGTGTTCTAAGGTCTAAAATAAAGCAAGAAGCTGCGTGTGAAGATAACGGCGTTTGTGGGAACACTCTACTCAGGTCGCAAGAGTCACCGCGGACGGAACAGATGTTTATTATCAGGCCTTGAGATTTGAAATAGGCGCATGCGCGATATCGATGCTTACCCCTCGCACCTCTTACCCGCATCCACGCGACTTCTCGTCAGACGACCATATTATGACCCCGCGGTTCCGCTTCTTTACGTAGCTCCTCAGTTTATCTCACCAGGCTGGATGAATTCCGTACCAACAATCTGCCCTGGATTTACATCATTCGCCAGGAATGGAATGGTCACACACACACACACACACACACACACACACACACACACACACACACACACACACACACACACACACACACACACACACACACACAAATTGGCTGCGTAAAATCTATCTATATAAAAATTGCGTTTTGGTATGTTTGAAGCTAATAGAATCAAAAACTACTGGACCGATTTCGCTGAAATTTTCACAGTTTGTTCTTATTACATCTAAGAGGGATTATGATGTGGTTTGAACGAAATCTGATTGGTAATTCGGCACTAAGGGGTGAAAAACAAAATAGGGGAAGATAAGCAAACCGCAAGACAGGTCTGGTCAGCGGGTTGCCTACCAAACAGTATGTGAAGATTATGATGTGTTCCTTAAAACTTATTTCTGCTTTTATCTCGAAAAATTATTTTAGGCTCAAGAAACCCCTAGCACCCCTAAAGGAAGGGGGTGAAACTTAAACATCCGAAAATGACGATATTAGTGACGAATTCATAGTCTTTGGGGTAGGTGAGATGAACTGTGGCACTCTGATTGCCGTTTAAGCCAAAGTTCTTTCCCATTTGGTATGGTAAACATATTACGACTTACTGTTTGGGAAAGAATCATAGTCTTTGGGGTAGGTGAGATGAACTGTGGCACTCTGATTGCCGTTTAAGCCAAAGTTCGTTCCCAATCGGTATGGTAAACATATTATGACTTACTGTTTGGGAAAGAAAACTGTAGGGTAAGACACACATACGGGCGGGATCGTACAACTGAAGATGTTACAAACGTTAAAAGTGGTATTTGGAATCTTCTTTAAAAATAATTAAAAAAATAATTGGAAAATCCATAAACTATATTATCGGTACTAAATGTTCATAAAATTATTGAAATGGGCAGGAAAAACAATATGACTTCGACAGGCATATCAAGACCTGTGGAGCAGCGCACGGGTCCACTAGTATTACAAAAGAAAGGACTGAAATACTTTCGTTGAAGACCATCTATTTACATGATGGGGAACGTCACTTTAAAATTTAGAATAGGTAATTTTGTGGAATTTTACGACCGTTTTACGACCAAATGCTCTTTATGACACCATCCGTATATGGAGATATGTATTTAATCTTATGGTTTTTTGGTGGTTGGTAGTATTGTGTGTATATGAGGCAAACATGAACTCCCAGTCCTAGAGTCAGTGTAATTAAACAAATACATTTGAAATCCCCGACCCTGCTGGCAATGAAACCTAGGACCCTCTGAACCGAAAGCCATACGACGCTCACCAGGGATCCGGACATTATTGATTACTAAAACATAAATATGAATGTTTTAGAATTTCTTAAGGCAAAGACAGAAGAAAGCAAGCACGTCGGGCGCTTTACGTACCTATTAAACTCGAATAATATGTCACGTTGCCTACATTCTTTTACAAGTTGTTTGACGTCGCACCGACACAGATACGTTTTATGGCGACGACGGGATAGGAAAGGGATAGGAGTGGGAACGAAGCGGCCCTGGCCTTAATTAAGGTACAGCCCCAGCATTTGTCTGGTGTTAAAATGGGAAACAACGAATAACCATCTTCAGGTCTGTCGACAGTGGGGTTCGATCCCACTACCTCCCGAATACTGGATACTGGCCGCAGTTAAGCGACTGCAGCTATCGAGCTCGGCACGGTACCTACAGATTTACGTGTAAACAGTTCCACTGTGACATGACTTTGAATTTCGCAAATATCCCTCGAATCCCTTTGGAATTCGAGCCATTACTGCCATCTTCCTGAAGCCAGTCATTTACCTCACCCGTCGACATTATTTCCTGTTCGTTAGGGAATAATTAATTAACCTACCCCCTCATTGTCTACATTCAACAGTAATACATGATTTTAAGGAAGGTTTACACCATTAATCGCCCAAGTGGACCTTAATATATTAGTGAAGGGAAGGAGAAAAGGGGCTTAATTGCATTCGCCTGGAAGTCCGCTGCCAGCAACACTTAAGTAAATGAACCAACCCTGTTCCATACCATGGTAGCCGTACTCAACCTCCCTTTTGTGTAATGTATGTATGTTCCCTTCCATATATTAAGTCCCTCCCACTGCCACAGTTGTGTGATAAAGTATTCATGTACTTTGCGAATTGTAAGGAAGTTGGTTCTATGCGGTATGGCTTAATCCAGGCTTCGAGAGTTTTGCCTCTCTTCCTCTCTTGTCCATCTGTGAGTTAGCAAATGACTGAATTGTGAAATTTGCATTCCTACATAGCGTCATAATGTGTACTGCGCGACCAGATCAACAGTTGTAGTATTGTAAGGTACGAGCATAATTAGTTCAGGGGAGAGAGAAGAGTGAATCAACCGAAAGGCGTTTTTCTATATTACTGAATATATCTCAGACTGTATCAGAGATATGTAATTGAATTTTTCTACCTAATTTAGAACACTTTGTTTATTATATTACGTTCGGAGTCATAATGTTCTATATCAACCAGTTTTTTCCAAAATAAAAAAATCCAAGAAAAATGGCTAAAAATTGTTTAATATCTGGAAATGTATGTACCCATTTCTGTGTATAAAACTGACATTTCTGTTCGTCTCATCGCATATTCCTTCCAGCTGCCTATCGTACCAGGCTGTAACAGTTCTTCCTACGTATGGTTCAAGTTTCATGGAGCTATGTTACTTGGGGGTGATACAATATGCGAAAGTTATTTTCGTCCTTACGTTTTGCACAGCACTGTATATCATTGTAGATTAAGTTGTACCTTTATGAGAAAATTACCCTGTTGTTAATTTAATAAAGCATTTATGTAATTATAGGGGCTACCTGGCCGAGGCGGTAAAGGCGTGCTCGGTTCGCCCGGAAGGACGTGGGTTCGAATCCCTGTCAGGAAGTCGTAAAATTTAAGAAACGGGATTTCTACTTTCGGAGGTGCATATGGCTCTGAGGTTCACTCAGCCTACACCAAAATTGAGTACCAGGTTAATTCCTAGGGACAAAGGCGGCCGGGCGTAGAACCAACTACTCTACCCCATCACGTGCCGAGGTTACGAATGGTGGAAGCCTTTGCCTTCCACCCGTCCAAGGGCCTTCATGTGCTGTACGGACGTGCCTTTGCTTTTATGTTATTATACTAAATTCTCTGTAACTTCTTTTTGGTTTATGTTTTGTTAAAAGAAAAAAATCTTCTTTTAGTTATGTAATTATTACATCTTCATAGTAAGTTGTTATGAAAAGTAACTTTTCATGTTATTAATAGAATAGTTTATTCGAAAATATTAAAATACTTTGCAGAATAACAAACTGTGTCTAATAAATCCACTACAGCTTTCAGTGATGTCACGTTCACTACCAGCCCTTCCTTGGGGTCGATGCCCCAAGCCAAGCCTAAATGTAGCTCTCATGTACACCATTGGTCTAGTATTATCGTGGACGAATACGACTCTTATTCATAAAAACAAGGTCATATTTTACGACTTTCTGAGATCCGATGTACCCTTTAGGGTGAGAAATAAGACCACTCTACGCATCTCATCGTATGACCACATATCCTTCAGACCCATCATCTGTTAATTGATGTTTGGATGGTATAACCGGTATCATGTGCACTCTTATGTTAATGAGAAGTAGTGACTATGCGCCTGTTCTCATTTGGCGTGACACTGGAATGAAACTGAGACCAATCCCCGTGCAAGAGTCCTTATTACTCTAATTTACTTATTAAAACTCTTGTATGTTTGGTGGTGTGTTATCTGGAAAACTGGAATTTTACATTATTTAACACTCAACTACACAAATGAATCTCTCACCAGTGTGATTTTGGTCATGAAAAGTCAGTCGAAAGAAGAAATCTGCCAGTGGCATTGTACGTTCCTCGCATTGAATATTTTGTCAGGATTAATTTTAATTATTATGAGAATATAATTCACCTCCCATGTATACAGAAACACTGTAGATATCTACAAAAATATTATATTCATTTTTGATAAAAGTGTTCCTACGAGGAACTTACTTATCGTATGGCTTTTAGTGTCGGGAGTGTCCGAGGACATGTTAGGCTCGCCAGGTGCAGGTCCTTTTACTTGAATCCCATGAGCGACCTGCACGTCAGAATGTGGGAAGATGATGATAATGAGATAGGAAGAGGGTGAAACTCGGTCTCGGCACGTAGCCAACTCCTGTCGAATATCACGAAGGGGTCTGCTCAAACCTTTACGTCCCCATTCGACGGATGAATTACCATAAACATCCATCACATGCCCTCTCACCATATGAACACTGCGGAGAGGTTTGGAATTCACTCCAGGATTTTGAGACGCGATATAGTGGCGGCCAACATTCTGAGGGCGACATTTTTTCGACCAACGAGACTCCAACCGGCTAACAACGGTGTCAGACCATTATAGACTTGACGCCTTAACGATCTTGGACACCAGCTGGGCTACGAGGAACTACGAGGCGCTCATTTTTCTTCTGAACGGCTGCACATTTATGCTTACAGTTTTACACCTGGATTCTCTCTATGGCACCAATCCCATGTGGACGGAGGTGTTCTTGTGGTAGTTAAGAGAGTGATGAGTGGATGGATTCTGCGGATTCTGGTTTACTGACAAACATTTTCTATACCTCATAATTTCGCGTATTTTTTCTCAGAATTTCATATCTTTTCCCCCCAAAATCACCAATTTTTAAGAAAAAATATCAAAATTTCAGATTTCTATAAAATTAAAAAAATCAGAAGTCACAGTTGTTTTTAGGAAAAGTAATAAATATTACCCATTTCAGTAAAAAAATAATATAGGTAAAATTTGCACCTTGCTTTGCTTTCAACTACCCAATTTTAACTACCTCTATTTTTGCAGGTTTCCTTAAAAGTTCTAACAAATACAAGTTAATGAAATTTTCTAAAAAATATTCTAAGTACTTTTTTCCTCCGTTATAAATGGAAGTTCAACACAGAAGTTCTACTGTAACAAATAAATACTCTATTACAGAGTTATTAGGAAATAAAGCAAAACCAACGAAAGATTTGGATTATGGCTACTTAAAGAAAATTTAAATAACTCGAATCTTATTACAAATATTGGAGATATTAATTACACAAGTGGAGAACAAAAATTACAAGAATTAAAACAATTACAAAACCTTTCTTCGATAATATTATGGTTGTTAAAATTACAGATTTTACAGATTGAGGAGGATAATTAAAAACGGAAAATTTCTCGTAAAAAAAGAGGCATGTGGTTCCTTTAATAGTTATCTAAGAAGTAAGTTCCGTAATTTTAATTTAGCAAAGAAAAATACCATATTTATTAAATTCCAATACACAAACAATTAAAGGTGTTAAACAGATTTTTAAAAAGATATAGATATTATAAATAAAAACACTTGAATCCAGTTGTTATTCCTTATAAAATAGAATTAGCAGTTGCAAACATAAATACCCTTTTAACATAATTACCAGATATTTTAAAAGAACTTAAAAAGTAACATTATTAGCTCCTAGATTTAGATATAACACAAGATTTTGGAGGTATTTTTAACAAAAAGGAAATGAGGAAATATTTAATAAATAATTTTAAATTTCGAAAGCAAGGAGAATATAAAGAAGATAGTAATGTAATAGTTAATAATAAATCTGTTGGAAGACATTGTCTAACTTTGTTCAATTTTGATTCTGGAGTATTAATATATTTCGTTGTATTTTGCACATAATTGGATATATATTAGAAAAGTATAAAACTCTAGAAAAAATGTTGTCTACTTTTCCTAAAATTTTTGATGATTTCATATTTTTTATTTACAGAAATATTAACGTTTGATATTTTTCCTTAAAAATGTGTGATTTTGGAGGGAAAAGATATGAAATTCTGAGAAAAATACGCGAAATTATGAAATATTGAAAATGTTGATAGTGGTCAAGAATCCACAGAATCTACCTACTGTGATGTGTTGTGTGTGAATGAAGAGGAGTGTATTAAGACAATTACACAGTCCCCGAGCCAGAAGAATCAACCGGACACGAGCAAAATCTCCAGCCCTGACGCGAATCGAAACCAGAACCCTCTGACCATTAAGCCAACGAGCCGTTTATCAAGACTCATAAGGATGTATAATAATAATTATTGTTATTGTTTCTTACGTCCCACTAATTACTTTTGACTCTTTTCATAGACACCAAGGTGCCGGAAGTTTGTCCTGTAGGTGTTCTTTGACGTGCCAGTAAATCTACCGACACGCGACTGACGTATTTGAGCACCTTAATACCACCAGACTGGGCCAGGATCAAACCTGCCCAGTTGGGGTCAGAAGGCCAGCGCTTCAAACATCTGAGCCACTCAGTCCAGCAACATGTAAATATAATAACCATTAACTTTATTAGCATAAACAGTGTTGAAACCTGATCTTTTTATCTTATCAGCATTATGGCGATATCTGTAAGATACTTCGCGAATGTTCTCTGTTAGTGAAAATCCACAGCCTGTTTCCAGTCATTCGACCGGGTCAGGAATGGAGAAGCGGCGAGAATGGGAATCATGCCGGCTACCGAGGCACTCCCCTGGGGCAATGATTAATGAAATGATATTGGAGAGTGTTGCTGGAATGAAAGATGACAGAGAAAACCGGAGTACCCGGAGAAAAACCTGTCCCGCCTCCGCTAAGTCCAGCAGAAATCTCACATGGAGTGACCGCGATTTGAACCACGGAACCCAGCGGTGTGAGGCCGGTGCGCTTCCGCCTGAGCCACAGGGGCTCTCTCTGTTCGTGTTCACGCCAAATAAATTATCGCACCGCTGCAAGTGATGAAAGGAGTCATTTATGAGAGGAGAGTGCTTTCCTGTCAGACAGAATGAATGTCCTCCAGTTGTACTTTTCATGTTATGTCATGGATACAAGTAGAGAACAACATACTTGAACAGCTAAACAAAATAGATCCACATATAAAATTTACCATGGAAACTGAGAAAGATCACACTTTGAACTATCTTGACTTATCTGTCACTAAAACTGAAGACCACTTAACATACAAAATCTACAGGAAACCTACACAAACCTCCAACACAATAAAAATTGATTCCACTCACCCAGACGCACACAAAAGAGCGGCATACTACAGCATGATTTACAGAGCTTTCAACATACCCCTCTCTCAAGAAGAATTGAAAAAAGAACTGAACATAATTCACGAAATAGCTGAGCATAATGGATACAACAGAAACATGATAAACAAAATCATTCACAAAACAAAACATCAGCCGAAATCTAAATTAAGCAGAAACAGTGAAACTAAGAAAGACTATGCACTTTTTACATTTAACAACACCCGCATCCATCCCATAACCAACATTTAAAAAAAAAACACAATCTAAGAATAGCTAACAGAACCTCACGTAACAATGCTTCTATCTTACACAACACTAAATCGGTCAATGAAAAAAACAAATACAGCCACTCAGGAGTATACCGCATAAAATGCAACGACTGCGAAGCTAGCTACATTGGGCGCACAGGCAGATGTTTTTCTATCCGATACAATGAACACATCAACGCTACTAAATATAATCACTCTTCATCCATAGGGCAACATGTTGAGGAACACAAACATAAATTCACCAACATCGAGAATCACATGGAAATTTTAAATATAAACCCCTCTGGCCCATTGCTCAATATAATGGAAGATTTATACATCAACATGGACCAACACGCTAATTCCAACTACAACTTAAATGAAGTCGCAGATAAAACAAACATCTTTTTCAACACAGCCATACCCTTTCTAAAAGACACATATTTAAAAAGAACCAGCAAAGAAGGGCCCATACACGCCTCACTCCACACCACCCCCTCCCCACCACCTCCCTTTCTCAACGCTACAATAGCCACACGACGTAAACGCAACAATGTGCAACACGCTCCTAACCATGCTCATGGACATATCCAGGTCACACGTAAGTAACACACACACACACACACACACACACACACACACACACACACACACACACACACACACACACACACACACACACACACACATACCGTATATGCAACCTATTTAACAGGCACTCTCTATCAGTTACTCTAATACCTACCTTCTTTTCCTTCTTTCTCAGATTTTCTAAAATTACATGAGGGAACGCAAGTATGAAGATAGGAGCACCCACAACTAGCTTTCACTGATTTCAATATGTCACGCACATCAACGTAAACCTCAATAAGGAAGTCTAATATAAACTAGCTTGCTTTTTTTTATCATTGATATAGACCCAGCAAGAGCTATGTACCTGTAAACAGGTTATTGAACCTCTCATTCTAATGAATACGACGTCCCCGCATATTTGCGGCCCAACAATGCACCTTGAATAACCGTTGGACATGGTACTGGCATTTAACATTGGATATCTGAGCCTGACACCAGTATGTCAATGATTCTCCAGAAACCCTAAGAATTGTATCCAATTTCAACCTCAGCAAACGGAACTTTTGTAATATGTGGTAATCATGGGGCCAGTGTAAAACCCTTCAACCCCATAACTGTACCATATGTATATATTTTAAGTATTTTTTTAGAATAGTGGCACTCACTAACGTATTTTTCAGCAGTGATATAGACTGGGTATAAGCTATGTGTCCGTGAACTGGTCCCTGAACCTCTTATTCTAAGGAACACGACACCCCCGAATATTTTCGGCACAACAATGCACTTCAAAGATCTCATAAACCGTTGGACATAATAGTGGCTTTAACACAGATAACCTGACATCTGAATACCAGTGATTCTTGATCAACTCCAAGAACTGTATCCGATTCCAGCCTCAATATATGTAATATTTGAAAATAACACCCTTAACCCCAAAACTATACCATATGTATATATGCTAATATTAAGTAATTTTAGAATAGTGGTATCATGTTTATTTAATGGCGTTCTTGTTTAGTTTTAATTTTAGTAATGTTTATTCTGTACAGTCGCTATTAAGTGAGTTCTCTAACAGCTGAAGATGACCTATTTACGGGTTGAAACTGGTACTGTTTTTATGTAAATTATTGACACTATGTAAAATAAAGTATTGATTAGGTGGAGAACACATCCTTCATACTTGTACTTGAACTATCAATACGGACCATGAAACTAATAGATTATAGTATGTCATGGATTTCAAAACTATTGCTTGATGCATTTTTTTTATTATTTAGGCTTTACTATAGTATACCTATCATTTATAGAAACATTTTCAACGGCCCTTGTAATTATTAACCAAATTTTTATGTAAGTTTTATCTTTTTGGCAGCTTCCAAATGGGGGAAGCAGAAATAAATCCATTTCTCAATAAATCGTCTCATGTCGAGCAGATACTAAGTTCATCTGTCAGGCTCTATGAAGACTACGTCGTCTGACTTCTCTTGGAAGGAGAATACACACGTTTCAAGAATTTACTTCATGTATAGGTTTGTCAGTGCACAAGTTTAAATAAGTAAGATCTGCTATTATGGAAATGTAGGTACTACTAAATACTCAAACGACTTGAACTATCATCGTTATCATATAGCTTTCGTATCTGTTCGATCTATATGTTGCAGGATGTTGCTGGAACGAATTTCAAGTGCTGGAGATTTCCTGGGACAATGTTCGCATGACGATCTTGTTTTCCTCCGTTCAGGATCTTGCAGACTGCAATTAAAGTGGAAAAACACGGGTATTTCCATAAATGCATGGAATTCATGCAGCAACCTTTATCGGACATCTTCCTTTAACAGTATACCAGGGTGTCTATTTAAGCGTAGAAGAAATCAAGTTTAAAGCGTGACGTAAAGACATGGCGATGAATTCTAATCTTCTTCCATTTAAATGGTTATTCAATGATCATCTCAAAGCCATAGCCCGTTAGTTGCTGGCCTTTAGTTTCCAAGATACCTGTTTCGGTTCCGATTGACGTTATTAACACTCGAAGGAATTTAAATGCACCAATTCCGTGCTGTTGACATCTGCAGTAGCATGTTAAGGAACTCCTGTGGAGCAAAATTGCGACTCTCCACTGCCTCTTAAAATATATAGCAACTGAAAGAACGTTATTATTATTATTATTATTATTATTATTATTATTATTATTATTATTATTATTATTATTATTATTATTATTATTATTATCAGATCGGGATCAGATACTGAGAAAGGAGAATTATCTACAATCTATACAAAAATCAGTCTGCAGTGATAAGAATCGAGGGCTTTGAAAAAGAGGCAGCAATCCAGAAAGGAGTGAGGAAAGGCTGCAGTTTGTCCCCTCTCCTTCTTAATGTTTACATAGAACAGGCAATAAAGGAAATCAAAGAGGAATTTGGAAGAGGAATCACATTCCAAATACAGGAAATGAAAACCCTGAGATTTTCTGATGATATTGTTATGTTATCTGAGACGGCAGAAGATCTGGAGAAGTTGCTGAATGGTATGGATGGAATCTTGGGTAAGGAGTAAAAGATGAAAATAAAGAAGTCCAAAACAAAAGTAATGGAGTGCAATGTAACGAAGGCAGGTGATGTAGGAAATATTAGATTAGGAAATGAAGTCTTAAAGGAAGTAGATGAATATTGTTACTTGGGTAGTAAAATAACTAACGATAGCAGAAGTAAGGAGGAAATAAAATGCAGACTAGCACAAGCAAGGAAGAGCTTTCTTAAGAAAAGAAATTTGCTCACTTTAAACATTGATATATGAATTAGAAAGATGTTTTGAAGACTTTCGTGTGGAGCGTGGCACTCTATGGAAGTGAAACATGGACGATAACTAGCTCAGAAATAAAGAGAATAGAAGCTTTTGAAATGTGGTGTTACAGAAGAATGCTGAAGGTGAGATGGGTAGGTAGAATCACGAATGAAGAGATTCTGAACCGAATAGGTGAGAAGAGATCGATTTGGCTAAATTTGAGCAGAAGAAGAGAGAGAATGGTAGGGCATATATCAAGACACCCAGGATTAGTGCAGTTGGTATTTGAGGGAAGTGTAGATGGTAAGAACGGTAGGGGTAGGCTAAGGTACGAATATGACAAGCAGATTAGAGCAGGATATAGGGTGTAGTAGTTATGTAGAAATGAAAAGTTAGCACAGGATAGGGTGGCAGGGCGGCTGCATCAAACCAGTCGAAGGACTGATGACTCAAACAACAACTTGGTTTAACGTCGCACTAACAGGATGGAAAAGGGCTAGGATTGGGAATGGAGCAGCCGTGGCCTCAACTAATGATGAGATGAATTTATGGCAAGTTTTTATGGTCAGATGTCCTTCCTGACGCCAACCTCAGCTAAGGAGCTTATTACGATGACATGAATGAGGGTGAATGAAATTGGGAAAGTAGGTGGAAGGAATCGCCTGTTGCCTACTGTATGATCTGTTCCAGCATTTTCATGGACGTGAAAATGGGAAATCACAGAAAACCATTCCCAGGGCAGGAGATGTTAGGGTTCGAACCCACTGGTCCCCAGAATGCAGAACTTGGATCTGTAGCCGGAGCGCTTGAACATGCGTGGCCATTCTGCTGGATGATAATAATAATAATAACAATAATAATAATAATAATAATAATAATAATAATAATAATAATAATAATAATAATAATAATAATAATGCTTTTACGTGCCACCAACTAAACTACTCTCAACATTTTCAGAGACTCCTATGTGCCGATTTTTTCCGCAGGAATTCTTTTACGTGCCATTAAATCTTCCTACACGAGTCTGTCATATATGGGCACCTTCAAATACCAGCGGACAGAGCCGGAATCGAACCCACCAACTTGTGCTCAGAAGGCCAGGCTTTCCACCGCCTGAACCACTCAACTCGGCTATGTAAATGTTTCACGCTCACGGATGTTGCGTTTGCTGCTGAAGTGCTGAAGTATACCATCGAAATCATTTGAAATGGGAGGTCGACAGCTGTGTACATGTTTAAAAAGGGGCTTTGACCTACGTAATGGATCTCCGTGGTAAACATTCATTATTCAAGTGGCGGCCTGCTCCAATATGTCACCGTGATATGCTCCATTGTTTAAGCTTCTGCGTAATCGATTGGAAAGAACCAAAAATTGATCGTCCGCATTCAATGTATCCGTGCTTGCTTATTTCATTAACTTATATTTGTTTACTCTAGGCCTACGTGAGAATGAATTAGGAAGTGCTCTCAGTGGTCGTTGATACTATATCCTAAATAGGATAAACAGTCGAAGCTCAAACATTCTATTCCTCCCCAAACCAAGTGACTCGGGCGGTAGAGAGCTGATTTTATGACCCCAAGTTAGCGGGTTTGACCTCGACTTACTCCGGTGAAATTTGAGATGCTTAAATCGTCAGCATTTTCTTCATCCTCTCGCTGAGCTTCATCCTTCGTTCTTCTGTCCATGTTATAGTGGCTCTGGTTTTGGGTTTGTCTTCAAACTGGTTACTGTCGATTTTGATTCTGAATTTACATCTGTCCTGTATAATGTCTCCTGAAATGTTGATTTTCTGGAGATCTGTTTCAATTTCACGAAGCCAGGTTGAGAATTAGTTAGTCTGTTACTGTTCATTCTGATAATGCGTCCATAAAATTTCAGTCGCCATTCCCGAAAAGTGTGAGATTTTTTTTTCAGAATGACAATATATTTCCTGGGATGATTTTCCCCCCATATTCCATCTATACAAAATGGGCCAAAATTTTTTCTTAAAATGTTCCTTTCCTGTTTCTCTATGTCTTTGCTTAGAGGTCCGTCACCAATGAAGCATATAGTCCTTCAGGTTTGATTACTCTATTATAGTGCCTGAGTTTTGCTTTCCGAGATATTTATTTTTTATTTTACCTGTTCCAAGTGTTCCTGCAAGCTTTCTGTAACTTGGAAATTATATCTTTATTTACTTTGAGGTTTAAACCACAGGGCTGAATAATTTCACCTAAATATCTCAATTGGTTCATCTGAAAGATTTTGCCGAATTTAGTTATCATAGGTTGTCCATCTAAATATCGTGAAGCTCCTTCCATGTATTGAGTTTTCTCATACGAGATATGAAGTCTCGCTTTGATGGCAATTTCATGTAATTTTTCAATGGAATGAATCGCTTCTTGCCTGTTATTTTAAAGGATTGCTATGTCATCGGCAAAGGCCAGACAGTGCAAGTGAATTCCATCTTTAAGTAGTCTTCCAAGGGTTATTCCCTTAATTTTCCTTTCCCAGGTCCTGATTGCTTTCTCAAGTATGAGACTGAACAGTAGCGGAGATAGTCCGTCTCCTTGACGGACCCCGGTGTTAACAATAAAAGGTTCAGAAATTTCGCCTAGGAATTTAACTTTTGAATTAGTGCCAGTTAATGTTTGTCTGATTAATGCCCTTGTATTTTTATCCACTTGAAATTCTTCTAGAGTATTGAAAAGTGTTTCACGGTCTACAGAGTCATCTGCTTTTTTGAAATCTACAAAAGTAATGACAGTTCGTCTGGTTTTGTGTATTTGTAGGATAGTTTTACGATTAAGGATTTGTTCTGTACAAGATCTTCCTTGTCGGAAACCTGCCTGCTATTCACCAATTAGATGGTCTCTTTGTTTCTTAAGTCTACTTAGCAGTGCTTTGGAAATTTTTTGTGAGCAACTGGTATCAGGTTAATTCCTTTATAATTATTGATGTTGGTGTTATCCCCTTTCTTGTGTAGTGGATGGATTGACGCATATTTACAAACATCAGGTATTTCTTCAGTGATCCAGATGTTTACAAGAATCGAGTGGATTTTCCTGGCTACGCTCTCACATCTTATCCCCATCATTTCGGATATTATGCCATCTTCCCCTGGGGATTTGTTATTTTTGAACTATGGATTATTTCTTTGACTACTTCCAATGTTGAGGGTTCTGAATCTTGATTATATGAGGGTGTTTCAAAGGTGAGTTGTTCTTCAGGGGATTCACAGTTTAAAAGACCCTTGAAACACACTGCTAGAAGATTGCAATTTTCTTGATTATTTGTTTTCAATGTTCCATTCGGGCGTTTGAAGCAAAGATAAGATTCCTGATAATTTGATTATTCTTCTCGGAAAGTTTTGTAGAAGTTACGTTTTGTAAAATCTTGTTCAATTTCTGCCAATATGTAGTGATCGTATTTGTGTTTCTCAGACTTGATGAATTTGATATTTGTTTCTGTATTTGGTGAATTCCCACCAGGTTAGTTAAATTTAATGAGAATTCCATTTATCCCATAGTTTAATTCTAAAGATTATGGCTTTGTCGCAGGTTTCATTCCAACACCTATGTTTGCGTTTCCTGGCTGGTGTGCCAACATTTTGAGAAGCCTTCAAAAGTGTGTCTTTGAGTTCTACCCAGTTCGAATTGTGAGTAGGAATACGTTCAATGAAAGTACTGGTGTTCTGTTTAAGAAATTCCGGATCGACGCGCAGGGTTTTGATTATTCTTGGTTTGGACCTTGGATAAGGATAGATAGTGGCCAGAGTCAATGATTCCTTTTTTAACTTTAACATCCATAATTTATTTTTGATTGTTTTTGGAAAAAGCCATATGATCTATTTGAAATCCTTCCAAGTGAAAATTTTGGGATCTCCAGGTTCTTTCCTTGTTTGAAAGCGCCAGGAAATGTGTTGACATTAAGTTTTGCAAAAGTCATGTTATTATTATTATTATTATTATTATTATTATTATTATTATTATTATTATTATTATTATTATTATTATTATTATTATTATTATATAATTCGCTGGGGCCATCAAGGACCACGTTAAGTCTTGTTGCATTTGACACTGAACGTCGCCTTCTTTAGAGCCCAAATTTCCCTCATTTTTTGTGAGTGGACCTGCTTACGCTCCTCTGTCCAAGGGGCACTGTGTCTTCCCTTCGGTTGCTCGTCTCGGTTTAGTCCGTTCGTCAATATTTTCTTGCGGAAGAGATCTCTGTTAAGGGCGTCTTCAGCTGAGATATGTAGCATTTGCAGGTCTTCTTTGGTATTTCTAAACCAGGGAATTGTGGTTTTGGGGTTTGAATCAAAAAAGTGAAAGATTTCTTTAGTTAACTTTCTTCCGTCCATTCTTTTCAGATGACCGTAAAATCGTGCCCGTCTTTTTCTGATTGTGTCGGTAATTTTCTCTATTTTACTGTAGACTTCCTTGTTGGATCTCTTTTGATGGATTCCATTTCTGTACTTTGATCCCAAGATTCCTCTCACAATTTTGCGTTCTCTTTTCTCCAGTTCTTCAAGGAGTCCTTTGTTGGCATTTAGAGACAGGGTTTCGGCTGCATATAGAACTACTGGCTTCAGAACTGTTTCATAGTGACGTATCTTGGTGTTTTGGGAAAGACATTTTTTGTTGTAGATTGTGTGGGATGTTTGGTAGGCTATTTCCAGTTTGCGTACTCGCTCCTGAAGTGCTTCTTTGTCCAGTCCACTTTTCATGATGATCTCACCCAGGTATTTGAATTTGTCTACTTGGGTGATGTCCCCGTATTTTGTATGGAGTTTTGGTGGAGCCTCTTTGATGTTAGTCATTACTTTTGTCTTCTCAAACGATATCTGCAAACCAGTTTGTTCGGCAATTTCCTTTAAAATTTCAACTTGAGCTCTAGCGGTTTCTATGTCGTTTGAGAGAACAGCAATATCATCGGCAAATGCTAAGCAGTCTGTTGCGATCCCCTTGGATTTGGTTCCTATTCTCAATGGACTGTAGTTGGTTTCCTGTAATCTCACCCGCCAGGTTCTGATGATCTTTTCAAGAACACAGTTGAAGAGTATCGGGGATAGCCCATCACCTTGTCGGACTCCTGTTTTGATGTCAAAGGAATGCGAGAGACATCCGTGGAACTTCACCTTGGATTTTGTATCGGTCAGGGTGGCTCTAATTAATTCCAGCAGTTTCAAATCAACTCCAAATTCATTTAAGATGTTTAGCAGGACTTCCCGGTCAATGGAGTCGTACGCTTTCTTAGAGTCCACAAAGACAGACACATACTGCTTGGACCTTAGTGTACAATATCTGATGATCGTTTTGAGATTTTGGATCTGTTCAGCTGTTGAGCGACCTTTTCTGAACCCTCCTTGGTATTCACCTTTTTGATGTTCGACTTGTGCTTCCAAACGCTCCAGGGTGGCAAGTGATAGAATTTTGTAAGTCACGGGTAGCAAAGATATTCCTCTGTAGTTGTTGATGTTCTTCATGCTGCCTTTTTTGTGTAATGGATGGATCAAAGTTATTTTCCAATCTTCGGGTAGGGTCTCCTTGTTCAAAATTTCTTCTATTTGCTTTTGCAAGATATCAAGTGATTACTCTGGGGCATATTTTCATAGTTCTGCTACTACTGAGTCTTCCCCCGGCGCTTTGTTATTTTTGAGACGGGCAATGTGGCGCTTGATTTCATCTCTGTCGGGTGGTCTGGAATCTGGGTACCTGAGTAAGGGTTCCTTGGTCTCAATGGCGCTTAGCGGTTTAGAGCATTTAAGTAAATTCTTGAAGTAATCTGCCAGAATGCTGAAATTTTCTTCATTTGACGTCGCCAGTGTGCCGTCCTTTCGCTCAAAGCAGAGAGATGGTGGTTTATAGCCAGTGAGTTTGCGTTTGAAGGCTCTGTAGTACTATCTGCTTTCATTCTTCCTAAAGTTTTGTTCTATCTTTTCAATGAGAGATTTTTCGTATTTACGTTTCTCAGTTCTGAACACCCTAGCTGCTTGGGCACGTTGGGTTTTGTAGGTTTCCCAATCATTTTCTGATTTCGTAGAGTAGTACTGTTTCCACGCATTGAGTCTTTTTCGAGGACTGATTCGCAGGTACTATTACACCAGGCACGCTTTTTGCTTCTCTTGATTTCTGCAACGTCTTTGGCGGCCTCAACAAGGAGACTTTTGGCGTTGTTAAAGTCACAGTCATTTGGTCTAGCCTTCTCCTGGAACTCCTCGACCCTTTGCCGAAGTTTATCATTGTCGAAGCGTGTGATCTGTTTGGTTGTCTTCCTTGTGTTTGCGGGAATTGGTTTGAATTTGATAAGAGACATATAATGATCTGAAGCCACATTTATGCCTTTCTTTACCTTGACATTCATAATCTCAGGGCTGTTTCTCCTGGAGATTGCAACATGATCAATTTGGAACTCTCCGAGAGCTTGGACGGGAGAACGCCAAGTCATTTGCTTTCTGGGTAGATGGCGAAAGTGGGTCGACATGACCTGCAGGTTATGATTTTCGCAAATGGACACCAGTCTTCTGCCGTTGGGATTGGTTCTTTTGTGAGCAGGGTAATTTCCTATAAATTTCTTGTACTTCTGTTCACGACCTAGTTGGGCATTGAAGTCACCCAAAAGAAGCTTGACATGGTGTTTGGGGATTTTGTTTAATTTTTCATCCAGCAGGTCCCAGAAATTATCAACTTCGTCAGGATCAGACTTGTTCTTATCGTGTGTAGGAGCATGTGCGTTAACTAGGGCGTAGGTTTTGTTCGCGCATTTAATTGTGAGTATAGACAATCTGTCATTCACAGGTTCGAAATTTGCAACCGATTTAAGGATCTTGGTTCTAACAGCAAACGCGGTTCCAAGCATCACAGCTCCATTGAGGATTCCTCTTTGCGCTTTGCTCTTGAAAAATCGGTAGCCTTCGGATTCAAAAATCTCTTCATCTGGGTACCTTGTTTCCTGTAGGGCCATTATGGATAACTGATTTTCGTGAAGAGCTTTGGTGAGGGTTTTCAGCTTGCCAGTTTGTGTAAGTGAATTTATGTTGAAAGTTGCTAGAAAGGTTTTAGATTTTGGCCTGAGTTTTTGACTCTGCGGGGTACACCGAGACGCTCCGACTCGTCTCTTGCGTGATGTCGATTCTCCCCCAGAATCCGAACGAGACTCGTGCGCCGTGGCGTTCACTATGAGGGATTTATCCGAAGATTTACCCCCTGGGGTATGTTTCTTGAAATGTTGTGCCATCATGCGTTTTGACTTGACTTTGCTTTGGACGGGTACCCATCCTTTTACAACTAGGGTTGTTAGCCCTAGGGGTTGCCTCAAGATGTTTTCTGGCTTCTGGTCATTTACCAGTCTTCGCCGTAACCCTGGCAAAGGACCAGTTTTTTTTCACGGTGGTATTTTATTTCCCTACTACCCTCTGACTCTGCTGGCGGCAGAGCCAGCAAGCTTCCCCAATTCTAATGGGACGCGCCCGATGGAGGTAACCGGTAAATCCCCACACGGGTATTATTATTATTATTATTATTATTATTATTATTATTATTATTATTATTATTATTATTATTATTATTATTATTATTATTGTTTTAGATCATCAGCCGCTCTTGGGATTTCGGGTAATAGGCTACACAGTGTGATAAACTTATGAGCACTAACGTTTACTGTATTATATCTTCTGAAAACAATAATAATAATTGGATTTTACATGCGACCTAACAGAAATGTTGTTATGTTATGAAGGAATACAACAAGTATCGAGGTATTTCATTGCAGGTAAGGTGCATACAGATATTTCGGACCGAGTGGCTCAGACGGTTAAGGTGCTGGATTTCTGAGTCCAAGTTGGCAGGTTCGATTCTAACTCAGTCCAATGGTACGCATTTGAAGGTACTCAAATACGATAGCCCTCTGTCGGTAGATTTACGGCACGTAAAAGAACTATTTCGGGAATAATTCCGACACTTAGACGTTTTCGAAAACCCTGAAGGTAGTTAGCGGGGCGTAAAACCAATATTAATTATCATTATTACCATTATGTATTTTGTAAAGGAAGGTGCGATCAACAGTGGAGACTAAGTTGTAAGAAAGCCTACCTGAGTGGTTTCATACTATAGAGGGGTTGTGAAGACAAGATTTTCAGTATGCGCCAGTAGACAAAGATGAAGTAGTTGACAGAGTACAAAACAGATTCGGGCTTTGAAGCCTGCTATTTTTCCGACCATACATTGACCACCATTATAATATGACAATCTTATTTTATATACAACTAGCAGGTGCCCGCGGCTTCGTCCCCGCTTATTAATTTCAGCGCGTTAGATGATTCTAAACCGTTTATTTAAAAAGAAAGGACTATATTTAATAACATACATCGTTTTTACATTTAATATTGCTCGTTTTCTATTATTTTAATACTTCACTCCCTGTCCACCCCCGCCCGTAGGGGTGTCCTACTCCACAGTAAGTTATATGTGTATCATGTTTGGTTGAGAGCTATGATGGAACATACACACGTACATCCATAATCTCTGACATTTTGGCCATTCTTTTTCACCCCTTCTAACACCCATACCGATTGTGAATGAACTTTGACTTAAACGGCATCGGGCGTGTCATAGCTCATCTCAGCTACTCCAAAGACTATAGATTCGCCACTAATATCGCTCATTTTCAGATTTTTATATTTCATCCCCTTCCGTTAGGGGTGCAGGGGGTTTCCTTGCGCTACAGTAATTTTTCCAGATAGAAAGTTATATGTAGTACAGTTACTAAGTTCTGAAACTTAACGCCTGGAGGATAGGCATCCGCACGACTCCGTGTGTTGTACACGAAGCCGCATTACACGGCGTACACCTAGACAGAACCACACCCACCCTCAAAATAGTCACCGTTGGCCGTTAACCACTTAAACAGAACCGCATCCGCCCTCAAAGTAGTCGCCGTTGGCCGTTATGCACGTTTGACAAAGTTGGCATACCTGTTGTACGCACCGCTGAAAGGAAACACCATGTTTCGTCTCCAGTTATTACCCGGTTCAAAAACGTCGGATCATCGTCAGCAGTACTGACGAGGTCACCACAAATCGTCATGCGATCATCACATTGGTCTTGCGACAGGATTCGTGGCACACTGTGCTGGGTAACACGGGACATGTTGAGGCCATCCGTCAGAATTTTGTTTCAAATGCCATGGCTGACCCCTATTGCTGCTGCGAGATGGTCTACCGATTGGGAGCGGTTACCACGCACCAACGTTCCAACTTCTTGGATCTTGCGTTCCGTTCGAACTGTTTGTGGCCAACCAGTACGCACATCATTTTCCAAACTTTCCCATCCTTGCACAAAACATCGGTGGCACCTAAACACAAGACAAGTTCTTTGGGGAATAAACATCTTTTCCAAACAAGAACGAAAGGCAAGATGTCCTGTTCTGATGACCTCCATTTTTTAACAAAGGAGTCTCCAAAGAACTTTTATTATTTGTGCTTATTGTCCTAATGTTTTTTCTTCTCAATTCTTTCTTTATACAGCTGAAGAGTACCACTAAGTGGTCGAAACATGTCCTGTAAGTGCTAAATTATATTCAATTTTGCCTGGGGCAATAATAAAGTATCGATTAGGTGGCTATTTTACTAACTCCTTTATTATCCCACTCCTGCTTTCAGATCATTTTAGGCATTTCTTTTGAGTTGTTTACACATTTTTTAAGAGCCACAACCCCACTTCAAGATCAATACGTTTTTACTGAAGTTATTAAGGGACAATATTTACCTCAGATAATACCATGGATATTGTCACCTAAGAAACACGCATTCAAATTTAAATATAGCTTTCTTCATACGGTTGGCTTCACTCCTTTTGTTTACAATTCAGATATCACCATATATTACAGATATTACCATGGATATAATCACATAAGAAACACGCATTCAAATTTAAATATAGCTTTTTTCATACGGTTGGCTTCACTCCTTTTGTTTACAATCCACTGAGCAAGGAAACTTTCTTCAACGCTGTGGATGTTTGGAAATCTTAGTTTTACTGCTGTGATTGGAACCTTCCTTCCTAACAAGTTCAAATACGTCTTCTCAGTGTAAATAAATAATTATTCTCTTAGTATCAAGGAGGTTCCATCGTTTAATACTGTTACCAAAAATGCGCGAAAGTCTTGAAAACCAACAAATAAGTTTTTTTAAATTTTCTTATGCCTTAATGTAACGCTGATTAGTCTCTCTAGAACATGACACCAAAACTTAGCTCTATATAGTCTGTGTTTATCATTTTCATCGTCTATACACTTATCATGTCTCCATAGATCATAAAATATGCTGTGATTCGATATAAACTTGGAACTTCCTGTGGAGCATCATTTTTAATGACCATGGCAATCATTTTAACCATTTATCAATGCGGGATTTGATTTTCTTGAAAATAAACACCGAGTTGGCAGTAAAATACAGTACACTTTGACAGAGTAACACAGCCAGTTTAGAGGTACCTTTAGGCCATGATTTTCCAGTGATAAATAATATTGTAAAATATTATATTACATAAACATTTCGGAAGTTTGGCACGACCTTTTCCAGATGATGACTTTTCCAAAAATCGTCACTGATATTAATGTCCCAAAAGTGATCTTTATCCACAGAATTGTCATATTTAAGAGATCATGGGAAATTTCTGCAACTTCCTCTTCTTCAATGTGTACCGGTAACACAGTACGTGAGATCTGTATTTTTGTTCCTTCGACTTGCGAAGAAGTACGTTCGCAAGGTCCTAAAACACTTTTGTCACTTATCGTATTCACATTAGTTACAAGATCGTAAAATTCGTTACATGAATCATTCACCTGTCTTTTCTCACAAGTGTGATATTATTTTCCTCGAATTGAAGAATTAAATAATCTGCAGGACTACGGAATAAACGTAACTTTTAAGCGCTCTGCCTCGAACATCCACTCTTCTAGATCATAAATACTCACCAATGATAGAAAAACCAAGGAACAAACACAATTGGCCGACTGGGCTTTTGGATATTTTTTCTCGCGTCGCTGTTGCTGTTTTTGTAATCCGAACCGTGCCGCTAAGCTTTATGTACAGAGCGAGTCAGGTATCCGCAGGCGACATTGATTATTTTCAAATGTTAATAACAACTTTTTGTTCACGCTACGAAACAGGGATGATTTGAAACAAATAGAGTCCAGTTCAATTACCAAAATCTGAAATTTACAAAAATGAAAAATTATCCCTTCATTTGAACGCTTTACATTTATCATGTTTTTCACACATTAAAAACTATTATACGTCACTGACGAAAACTAAACAGAAAATGAGTTCCTTGGAAAGCCCGCTTCTCCCTACCTTTGTTCAAGGTTTTGCGCTATAGTAGTTACGCACCTGATTCCAGTTGTGACCATTGTACTTTTGAACATCCAGTTTCAGTATTGCTTCTTAAAGTGCAATACACATGTGCATGCTTATAATTTCAGCAGGTAGGAAATAACATATGTGACTTGGAGAGACAAGATATGATTTTCTGTACCCAGCTGATCGATGAATTGGAATACTTGGTTCACATCCCGCACAGATAAGAAACTTTTTTTTCTAAAAATGCAATCGTATGAAATAACAGAACGAGGAAGAGATATGATAGAACAAAAGTAAAAAAGGGAATAAATGGTGTTAAACCTTAACACAATGGGATTAAGAATAGCCCAAATAGATATGAAGAGGTCAATACTGAATTCAACTCGTTTACATTCTCTGCTGAGTGTGACGAACGAAGAAGTTCTATGTAGGATTTAATTGGTGAAGCCGTGCTTGTATAACATAATTTGCAAGAGAAGGTATGGTGGATTGGACGTGTTCTTAGGCATGGAGGAATGCTGAAGACAATCTTGAAGTAGCTGTAGAGAAAAAGAATGCTACAGGCAGATCGAGGTTGCAGTAAATCGATCAGGCCATGAGGGCGAGGGATAGCAGTTGTCACTCCTATACAACTTTGAAGACCGAGCTCGATAGGTGCAGTCGCTTAAGTGCGGCCAGTATCCAGTATTCGGGAGATAGTAGGTTCGAACCCCACTGTCGGCAGCCCTGAAAATGGTTTTCCGTGGTTTCCCATTTTCACACCAGACAAATTCTGGAGCTATACCTTAATTAAGGCCACAGCCGCTTCCTTCCCTCTCCTAGCCCTTCCCTGTCCCATCGTCGCCATAAGACCTATCTGTGTCGGTGTGACGTAAAGTAACTAGCAACAACTTTGAAGAGACTAGCTTAAGACAGAGAACAGTGGAGAGGAGACTGCGCCGTCGCAAATCAATTTTTACAATTATTATTATTATTATTACTTTCCTATTCAGAGGAGGATGTTTTTCACACCACCTGAAGGAAGAGGTCCCATCGCCCAGCTGTGGGTACCATTTTGCATTAGTTGGTAACATTACGCATCTAAACTAGACGTTGCGTTTCGCCATCGACAATATCAACAACCTTATACTTTCCTGACCACATAATAGGATGAGCTCATGTAGATGTAAGTTTGTATTTGGCGAAAGGTGGGTTCGAATTTACCCCACTGTCGGCAGCCTAGAATACGGATTTCCGTGGATTCCCATTTTGATACCAAGCAATTGTTGGGGAGGTACCTTATTTAAGACATCTGTCACTTCTTTCCAAGTCCTAGCTCTGTCCTATTCCTTCGGTGCCATAAAACCTGTCTGTGTCAGTACGATGTAAAACAAATAGCAAAAGACAGTTCACGGGACTGTTAACCAAGATACTACAAGTCCCTGTTACGAAGTAACATCATCACAAAGTTTAGAAAATATCAAGCAAAAAGACCAGCTGTGAATGAGGAGCTTTTTTTCAGACTTAATCTAAGTCATTTTTTGTAACTTAACAAGAGGAAAATAATAACATGTTTTGCTTTTATTATATTATAAACGGAGACCATTTTAACCTTATCCAGTAGGTACTGACATTTACGGCACTGAACTAAAATTAAGGATATTTGTTTTCTGGTTCTATGTGAGCTCTCTTTTATTGCCTTCCTTCTTGCTGGATCAGTTCTTTGGAGTTATCACATGTTCCCCTACATTATAAACTAGTGTAAAAAATATCGTAGAATAAGTCTACTTTTACCAAAATGTTCATAATGAAGTAATTGTTTTTATATGTTTACAATCTGCTGAACGTAGTACCGACACACAGATAGGTCTTATGGCAACGATGGAATAGTTAAGGAATGGGAAGGAAGTGACTATGGCCTTAATTAAGGTACAGCACAAACATTTGCCTGATGTGAAAATGGGAAACCATGGAAAACCATATTCAGGGCTGCCGACAGTGGGGTTAGACCCCACTATTTCCCGAAGGAAAGCTGATAACTACGTGACGCAAACCGCGCAGCCACCTGCTCGGTTAATGTAATAATCTGCTGAACTTATCGAATCTTCATAATTCCTAGTCTCCATTCCTATATGCCCGAAAATTCGATCTGAACGTAAGTATGAACGTCCTCCAATAGGAAATATAAACTCAATCATATTAAACAAAGGATTTTCTTCTGTGTAAGATAATAAGAATGCCAAGATAGTCATCGGGCACAGGAGTCGGCAAATAGTTTCGAAGTAGTGCACTGCCCAGGCTGAATTTTAGGCTGAGTTTTAGAAACTTTCCATGCAGGACACGACTTCATTCGATCCTTTCCAGTTCATGCATAAACGTAGATATTGTTCTTATTGAGAGTCCTATCATTCCATGCAATTGCCATTGCATGATGACAGTTTTCTGTATTCCACCACGACCGGAGTTCTAGAACAAGGACGTGCCTTATTAAGGATTTGCAAGAACATTCAGATGGTTGATCAGGGGAGCGCAATGTATGCTGGCAGTTACTGTGGCAAATGGGAGCGTTTCCGGGTAGAGATTCGCAAAAAGCTACCTGGGCTTCTCTCCAAGCGTCGTGTTACTGGATAACCGCAGAATACTCACAGCGCTCAAGAGTTGCTGCTGCGCTTTGTTACTGGCCCATTCTCCTTACAGCCCTGAACTAGCACCTAGTGATTTCCCTGTCTTCATAACGTTGCAGAAGCACCTGTAGATGTAAGCGATTAAATGACGAAACGGTTGTTCAACACTCGATAATGCCGTGGCTTTAGGGCCTGGACACAAATTCCTTCCCTGCCGATAACGATGTCTTGCTGCACCGTTGGAACAAGCATTCGGTCAAGAATTGTGACTATTTGCAATAATTATGCGTATCAGTGTCCTGCTACTGTATAACCTTATACACTGCCTGACAAAAAATTGAAGCACCCAGAAGAAATAGTCGAATGTCAATATAACATTTTACATGAGCACACCATCGATGGTATGTAAATAATTAGATTTGTAATTCTCTGTGACTGGTAGAACGGCCACATTAGTGTTGCTCGTGTTTAGTGTTGTTACTAGGCCTGTTAGGGTACCGTATATAAGTGAGTGTGAACAGTGCCAGATATTGAGTGAACACTATGAAGGACACGGAGATGCCGGGTACTCATATGAGACAGCGTTATCAGCACCTGAAATAGTTTGAAAGTGCCCTCACTGTGGGTCTGCATTCGGCCGGCTGGTCGAAACGGGCAATATCCAGAATTGTGGGGCCTTCAGATGTTACGGTGGCCCGATATATGGCTGCATTGGAACATGAAGGCAGGCATACTCATCGGCAATGTTCCAGTCAACCACGTCTGACCACCACAAGGGAGTGTGTATCGCCGTATTGTGCACCAAGCACGTCGTAACCCTTCCACATCTGCGCCTGCCTTCAAAAAACAAGTAATGGATTCCCTGCAACATTCTATGTGATCCCGTGCCATTGGTCGGAGACTAGCAGCAGCCGGACTAGGGAATTACCGTCCCATGCGTTGTTAACACCACAACACAAATGGTTGCATTGGAGTGGTGCCGTGAGTGGGAAGCATGGACTGTCACATTGTGTTCAGCGATTAATCGCGATTCTGCACTACCCCGGACGACTCTCGTCTGCAAGTATGGCAGCGACCTGGAGAGAGGTCGCATTCTTCCAACGTTTTGCAGAGGTACAGCGGTATTATTTCTGGCATCATGGTGTGGGGAGCCATCAGTTATAACTTCTAGCCACGACTGGTAGTGATTGAGGGAATTCTGATGGCACAATGCTACGTCAAGGATAATGTGTCCTCATTAAATGTCTCTCGTGCGACAGTGTCGTGGTGCCATGGTCCACACACGGCACGTTTCTCTGTAAACTGTCTGCGTGATGCTGAGGTACTCCCATGGCCATTAAGATCCCCAGATCTGTCCCCGATAGACCATGTGTCGGACCAGCTCGGACGCCAACTCCGTCCCAATACCAGTATCCAGGATATCAAGGACCACCTACAACAGCTGTGGGCCAGAATGCCTCAGGAGAGGATACAATAGCTTTATGACACACTTCCCAACCAAATCAGTGCACTCATCCAGGCCAGATGGGTTGCAACGTCATTCTGATAAGTGGGCTCGTACTTACAAGTTCTTTGTAAATTTACCTCGAATTTGTAATCTCCGAAATAACATCACATAACCTCTCAACACGTGAAGTTTGATTTCATTTCCTCCTCCCCTTCTGGGTGCTTCACTGTTTTTGTCAGGCAGTGTTTACCGACCGAGTTGGCCGTGCGTGTAGAGGCGTCCAGATGTGAGCTTACATTCGGAAGATAGTGGGTTCGAGCCCTACTGTCGGCAGCCCGGGAGACGGTTTTTGGGTGTTTCCCATTTTCACACCAGGCAAATGCTGGACTTACCCTAATTAAGGCCACGGCCGCTTTCTTCCCATTCCTGTCCCTTTCCTATCCCATCAACACCATACGACCTATCTGTTTCGGTGCGACGTAAAGCAACTTGTAATATAAATAAATAAATAAATAAATAAATAAATAAATAAATAAATAAATAAATAAATAAATAAATAAATAAATAAATAAATAAATAAATAAATAAATAAATAAATAAATAAATAAAGTTCCAGAATATCACGTGATTATCTTGATGGAGGACTTCAATGTCCAGATTGGTAAGGAGCGCAGGTTCAAGAACATAGTCGGAGAATACCCAGCCCACAAGAAAACCAATTGTAATGGTGAGAGGCTGGTCAATCTGTGTAAGAATCATAACCGTGTTCTTAAATCTAGAGCATTCAGATACCTCCCCAGGAAAGTGAAGACCTGGAGGTGTCCCAGTTCCTTGATAGGAGAGTACCAGTTAGATCACGTTGCCATTAATAGAAGTAATAACAAAGAAATACACACCACTTAGTCAAGGTACTGAGAGGTGCCAATATCGATTCAGACCACTACCTATCTTTGGTCAAAGCAAACATTCCACTCACGAAGTGCAGAGGTTACAACTACACCAGGTCCAAAATCCCAAAATTTAATCCAGCCCAGTTGAAAGACAACAACAACTTTACTAAGGTCCTAAGCAATAATCAGAATAAAAAGGATTGGCCTAATCTACAGATGCACTGATAGATGCAGCAAAATAAACCATCCTTGCAACCAGAAGGAGTAAACACCCATGGTGGACGCCAACATGTGATACGACAATCCAGCTATCCTCCTTCGAACTCATAGCAGCTAAAGTTGGACTGAAGATCGCTGTCAACAAAACATAATTTCTGACCAACATCGGACTGGCATGGATGAAATGGAACTACAACCAGAGCACGGAAAATCATACAGCTTTCCTAACAATCAGAAAGAACACGGCCAAAATCATCAGAAAGAGGCAATATAACATCATCATAGATCAGGCAGAGAAAGACTTTCAAAGGAACAACACCAGTAACTTATACAAAACTCTGAAATCTTAGACAAACATTTACTCAGCCCCTACACTTCACCTTCGAGGACCAGACGGAGAATTGAAAATGAACAATGAAGATTGTACTACAGCCCTTGTAAAATATTTTGATGAACTCTTCAATGTAGAAAAACCTGAGGAAAAACTATAATTTCAACCCAAGTATGTTATTAACCCAGACTCCCTTACTCCTGCCAAAGAAGAAATCAAACAGATCATCTCTGAACTGAAGCAGCAGGTGAAGACTGCATCATTGCAGGATTATGGAAACATGCAGATGAAGAGTCAATTGACAGTATCCACAGGATTATAACTGATATCTGGGCGACGGAAACGCTACCAAGGGATTGGACTTCAGCTATCATCCACCGGCTGCACAAGAAAGGAGGCAAGTTAGACCCTAACGAATATAGAGGGATCTCTCTCCTATCAGTGGCCTACAAAATCTTCTCCAATGCATTGCTTAAAAAAGTGGAGGCACAATTAGACTCCTGCATAGGAGAGTACCAAGCTGGATTTAGGAAATTAAGGCCATGTATAGAGCAGATTCTGAACCTCAAATCTATCTTTACCTACAAAATGCTCAGCACCTCAGTCTATGTAGCAATTTTCGTTGACTTCAAAGAAGGGCTACGACTCGGTAGACAGACACACCCTCTTTGAGATGTTAACTGAAATGGGACTGGATAAGAAGAACTGGAACCTAGTGTAGGCTACTATAACGAATACCATGTCCAAAGTCAAATTCAGAGGGGTATTATAAAATAGATTTGAGATCAAAACAGGTGTTAGACAAGGTGATGGTTTGTCCCCCAACATTTTTAACTGCCTGCTGGAGAAGGTCATACGGGAATGGACGAATACACTAGCTGACAACTCTGGATTAAAAATCGGTTACAACAAAGACACGTTAACAGTAACTTGGTTATCCTTCGCAGATGACCTCACACTCTTGGCTTCAAGTATGGAAGAAGCTACGTACCAGCTATCCTCTCTGGAACGCATAGCAGCTAAAGTTGGGCTGAAGATCGCTGTCAACAAAACAAAATTCTGACCAATCTCAGAGAAGCAACCAACTTCATTTTTTGTTGGGAACAAAATAATACGAAAGGCCAACTCTTTCAGATATCTTGGGGAATGGATAACCCCAAATATTAATGAGGACCTTCCAATGAAGAGTATATGCACTAAATTAGAAAGAGCTTATCATATTTCTGAGAACATATAGAAGTCTAAATGCCTCTCCTTGAATCTTATACTTAGCCACTACAACACCGGAGTAAGACCATCTGTACTGTACGCCTCAGAATGCCTAAACATGACCCGGAAAGAACAACTCAGAAAACTGGAACTGAAAGAGCGAAAGATCCTCAGAAGTATTATGGGTCCCATTAAAGAAGGAATGGGTACAGAATCAGGAACAACAAGGAACTGTACAGTAAAATAAAGAGCATTACAACAGCTATGAGGAAGAGAAGACTAATTTTCTCCGGTTACATTGTCAGGATGGACAGTCAAAGACTCACTTCAAGGATCTTCAAGACTGTATCTAGAGGGAAGGCAACAAATGCCAAATGGACGGATTTAGTTCGGAAAGACCTACAATACATAAACATTGATCACACTGACATTTAAAACCGAGATAACTTCAGAAAATTAATCAAGATATCTGACTCTGTCCAGTCAGTAACAGCTATATCACTGCGTCCAAGATTGGGAGTGAAATGGTCTCAAGAAATAAAAGACATCCATAGCGCTAGATGAAGGAATGCTGGGCTAAGAATAAGAAAACAGTTTACCAGAGTTAAGAACCACGTGGTCCACTGTAGGCCTAAACGAAGAAGAAGGAGAAATATATGAAGTTTCTCCGTGTGAGCTATTATTATTTTTTTAAAGCTACCTTGTACCATCTCTTACTTAGCATAGGATGGGATGAGGAGTATAGTTGGAATATGAACACAAATTTGGGCTTCATATTGAAATATCTCATGAGTATATTTCCGTAATCAGGATGACGGCTTGTGGTGCATAAAGAGAACGCAGGGAACTTGAGAGCATTATAGATTTAATCCAACACACAGTGAAGAAAAAGAACGGCGGAAAGAACATGCATTACGACGTACCTGGTATAAACAAATCACTGGAATTCAAGCGGTGAGCAACACGCACTGGCGATACGCCAGAACAATTGCGGAGAACAGAATGGCTTCACTACGGCATTTGCATAACATCACTGAATGTAATGACTCTTCAAGTATTGGTGCTATAATATATGGTGATGTCTCCCTAAATTTGTTCCTTTCACGCTGTTGAGATATTTTTACCCCAATAATCATACTAGTTTCGGTTAAATAAGTGAAGTGGAATAGACCGTTTCTTTCTCTGTCATATAATCATGTTACCTAACATTATCGAATCGATCTATATATAAAGTAACTTGTCCTGACTGACGGATTAATCATCACCGAGCCAAAACTACTGGACATAAAGAAATAAAATTTTGAAGATATATTCATATTCAGATGTGGGTGCTCGCTAAGAAAGGATTTTTGGATATTCCGTCGCTAAGGGGGTGAAAAGGGGGGTGAAATTTTAAAATGAGTGTATCTATATCTCAAAACTTTAAAAGTTTACAGATGTAAAAATTGGTATTTAGAATCTTTAAAAATATGGAAATACGTAATTTTTTGTTTTCAGAAAATCCCAATAGAAGGGGTGAAAAAGGGTGAAAAAGGGGTTGAATGCCTTCAATCAGGATACCGGTAATCTCAGAAACTGAAGATATTACAGACCAGAAAATTGGTACTTTTCATCTCTTTTAAAAATAAAGAAACACGAATGTTTTTGTTTTTGGAAAATCCAATTAATGGGAGGGTGAAAAGGGGGGTGAATTTTTAAAATGAGTGCATCTATATCTCACAACTTTTAAAGTTTACAGATGTAAAAATTGGTATTTAGAATCTTCATTAAAAATAAAGGAACACTTATTTTTTGTTTTCGGAAAATCCCAATAGGAGGGGTGAAAAGGGGTGAAAAATGGGTTGAATGCCTTTAATGAGGTTACTTATATCTCAGAACCTGAAGATATAACAGACCTGAAAATTGGTGTTTGGGATCTCCTTTAAAATAAAGACTTATTTCTTGTTTTTGGAAAATCCAATTAATGGGTAGGGGGGTGGTGAAAAGGGGGTGAAGTTTTAAAATGAGTATATCTATATCTCAAAGCTTTTAAAGCTTATAGATGTAAAAATTGGTATTTAGAATATCCTTTAAAAATAAAGCAACACGTATTTTTTGTTTTTGGAAAATCCCAATAGGAAGGATAGAAAAGGGAGAAAAAGGGGTTGAACACCTTTAATGAGGCTACATATATTTCAAAATCTGAAGATATTACAGAACTGAAAATTGGTGTTTAGGATCTACCTTAAAAGAAACATGTATTTTTTCTTTTTGGAAAATCCAATTAATGGGGGCTGAAAAGGTGGGTGAATTTTTAAAAAGAGTGTATCTATATCTCAAAAATTTTAAAGTTTATAGATGTAAAATTGGTATTTAGAATCTCCTTTAAAAATAAAGGAACACCTATTTTTTGTTTTCTGTAAATCCCAGTAGGAGGGGTGAAAAAGGGTGAATAATGGGTTTAATGCCTTTAATGAGGATACATATATCTCAGAAACTGAAGATATTACAGGACTGAAAATTTGTGTATGGTATCTCCTTTAAAAATAAAGAAACACGTATTTTTTGTTTGTGGAAAATCGAATTAATGGCGGTTATACAGGAGTGACAAATTGGGGTGAATTTTTCGAAAGACTAGGCCTATATCTACAGAATATCTGAGAAACATAAAATGTTACAGACGTAAAAAGTGTGTATTTGGAATTTCCTGTAAATGTAAAGAAACATAGGTGATTTGTTTTTGGAAACTCCACTTGAGGTGAAATAAAGAGGGGTGAAATTTTAAAATGAGAATTTCTACAGTATATCTCAAAAAAGGAAACATGTTACAGAAGTGAAAAATGGTATTTTTTATCTCTATTAAAAATAAAGGAACGTGTATTTTTAGTTTTCGGAAATACCACTTGGGTGGAGAGGGGTAAAAGTGACTGAAAATGGTGTTGATTTCTTTTAATTACGCTACTGATATCTCAAAAATGAAGATGTTACAGACGTGAAATTTGATATTTGGAATCTATTTTAAAAGTAAAGAAACACGTATTCTCGGAAAATCCAGTGAATGGGGGTGGGGTGAAAGAATTGAAAAATTAATTGATTTAATTGTATGAGAATGCATATATCTAATAAAAACTAAAGTTGTTACAGACGTGAAAATTGGTATTTGGATCTCCTTTAAAACTATCTTGGGGGCGGGAGTGAAAAGGAGTTGACTTCATTGCATGAGGACATATACATCAAAAACTGAAGAAGTTAGATTCGTGATAATTGGTATTTAGAAAATCCTTTACTATTAAAGAAACAGGTATTTTTTGCCAGAAAATTCACTTGGGGGGGGGGGGGAGGAGTGTGAAAGGAAGTGAAAAACGCGAATTATTTTTATGGGGATACTTATATCTCAAAACTGAAGGTAATAGACGTCAACATTGTTGTTTGGAATCTCCTTTAAACATAAAGAAACACTCATTCTTTTATTTTTTTTTTGGGGGGGGGGGTAAATAAACTTAACTCATTTCATTTGGGTTGTAAAAGGAGGTGAGACCAATTGATTTTACTGTTCATAATGTACTTATAAGGAGCCTCCGTTGCTCGGGCGGCAGCGCGCCGGCCTCTCACAGCTGGGTTCCGTGGTTCAAATTCCGGTCACTCCATGTAATATTCGTGCTGGACCAAACGGAGGCGAGACAGGTTTTTCTCCGGATACTCCGGTTTTCCCTGTCAACATTCATTCCAGCAACACTGTCCAATATTTCATTTCATTTGTCGTTCATCGATCATTGCTCCAGAGGAGTGCTTCGGCAGCCGGCACAGTTCCTATTGTCGCCGCTAGATGGGGCTTTATTCATTCCATTCCTGACCCTGTCGAATGACTGGAAACAGGCTGTAGATTTTCGATGTACTTATTCTGATCATAAACCGATCATTTTTGATCTTTCCTGGGTTCGTTTTCAACAGCCATCTTTTCCTTCGAAGAAAGTTCTTAGATTACAGTAGATTCTTCTGGCATATAAATAAAAGTTTAAACACGTTTGAAATAAACGATAGGAATGCGATTGACCGTCAAATTGTTCACCTCTATAATAAGGTCAATAATGCACGGCAGTACGTCATTCGTATCGCCAGAAGTCCTGCACACATGTCTACGCGCGACAATGGTGCTGGTCACATTGTCAACAATGACAATGGCAGCAGATGTAATTTACCGCCAAGTAACGGTCTTGCATCTTGCTGTGGGTTCCAGAACATCTTATAATAATAATAATAATAATAATAATAATAATAATAATAATAATAATAATAATAATAATAATAATAATAATAATAATAATAATGTTCTGGACCGTCGTCAAATATGCGGACAGCGCTGAAAACGGGTCCTGGACGGGTAATGACTAAGAATGCAGTCCGGTCGCGGGTTCAGTACCGCCAAGGCACCCAAGACGGCACCACGCCGGATCTCCTGAAGGATTTGATCCATATTAAAAATGCTTATAGGTAAAGATGGCAAAGATTTAGGGACCCATACTGACCAGGTGGAATACCTGGACCTAGCCCGGGAAGTACGAAATCGACTGCTGGAGAGAAAGTTTGAAAAATGGGAGGAAACTTGCCGTAATCTATTAGGAAACCAGTCGGATCGCGAATTTTGGCGAATTCTCGCAGAAAATGAGTCAGTTCTCGAATTTCGGCGGATTATATATCTAAAACAATAAGCATTCAATTACAAATTTCAATATAATGCCGTAGCGAAGCACGGGTATCTTGCTAGTCACTTATACACTAATAATAATAATAATAATAATAATAATAATAATATGAATTTATATGTTGAAATGAGTTATTGTCTTACAGAATTTTCAGGTGTCTTCACATAATTACCCACATAAGCTTTTCAGTCGGGTGTCTGAATGTGTCCGGGTAATTATTCCCAGGTTATAAGCAAAGGCAAGACGTTTTATGCAGATCCGTTTAGATGTTGTTCCCATATTTATTGTAGGTACCTGTACATCTTTCTCCAGTGTCTTAATGAACTTATGAAGAACTAGGTTGAACAGGAGTGGAGACGACCCATCACCGTTTCTAACGTCTATTCTAGTTTCAAAAGAGAGATTTCGCCCATGAATTGCACTTTAAAGGCTGTGTCTGGCAGAGTCTTTTGTACTAATGTGATTATTTTGTTGTCAACGCCATATTCTTGAAGTATAAAGAAAGCGCATTACTGTTAATTGAGTCGTACGCTTTTTTTAAATCTACGAAAGTGATCATTGCACGGTTTGACTGGGGGTGTTGGAGTATCGTCTTAAGGTTCCAGATCTACTCCACGCAAGACCGATGTGGTCAGAAGCCCGCCTGGTACTCACCGGTCTTATGCTCTGTCTGTTGCTCCAATGTGGTGAACATAGCGCGTGAAAGCATGCTCAGATAGAAAAGGGCTGGGAGTGGAAAGGAAGTTGCATTGGCGAGGCACAGCCCCAGCATTTGCCTGGTGTGAAATAGGGAAACCACGGAAAACCGTCTTCACGGCAGTCGACAGTGGAGTTCGATAGCTGATACCTACATAATACTTATAATACATAATAAGACTTCAGACACCCTGCTGCATCTTGAACTGACACACCCACTTTTAATAATAATGTTATTTATCTTTAAGTCCCACTAACTGCTTTTACGGTTTTCGGGACGCAGAGGTGCCGGAATTTTGTCCAGCAGGAGTTCCTTCACGTGGCAGTAAACTTACCGACACGAGGCTGAAGTATTTGAGCACCTAATACCACTGGATAGAGCCAGGTTCGAACTCGACAAGTTGGGGTCAGAAGGCCAGCGTCTCAACTGTCTGGGCCACTCAGCCCGGCACGCCCATTTTATGTAATTTCAGAACCCAGTACCATTCTGCTCAAAGTGCGCATTGTGATGGTGACTATGGAGTTCTCCGCATTACTTCGTTTGTGTTTATAAACATTACATTTATAATCTTGTTGTAGTGTTGTGATTTTGCGTTCTCCTACTGGACAAGGGGTCGTGTGAAGCATTCTGGGAATAACTGGTTCACAGGGAATCGACATACAAAACATTTTGCATATATTATATAAATATTTAGGAGAAAGTAGTAGTATTTTTATTGTGCTATAGGTTAATGCAGCCAATAACATCACTATGTGCACTCCTTGCCGTATGCATAAAGCTGAGATTAGTACTCTCCATGAAGTCCATTCGAAAAAAGAAGTAGAATTAATGGTGGAAGAGTTGAACGGAGGGCCTAGAAGAATGGAGAGGATCCTAGAATAGATCACAAAGGACACAGATCACGAATATTTTGGAAATAACGAGTAGTAAGAAAATGTACTGCGGAAATTAAGCTTCAGTTTTTTCAGTTATATATTTTCTTTTACTTCGGTACCATTTTCAGAAAACTTGTAAAGATAGGTAGTGATTGAACATGATATTAATTCATAATAATATGTATTTTGCTGTGAATAGGAAACAAAATAATGTACATAATTATTTTTTCCTACTTTTGGATCAGAAATTAGTATTTTTCAGGATGAAATCGTACTGGAAAAAAAGTGCTTTGTTTCTGCAAATCAACCTCCTTATTTTATAATCAAAGTTGTAAACAATAACTCCTAAAAGTTGCAAGTAACAAGCCCAAATAGATTTCGGGCAGAGTATAACTTATCTCAAATTTGATGATTTAACATGGGCGAGATAGACAGTTCTCACCTAAAAGCATTCGAAAACTAGAATTCTATCGCGTGATCAGTTATGGACACAAGAACAACCAAGAAGATGTACAGAAACAATCGTATATCTTATGAAATGAAATTGATATGGGAGACAGCCTGATCTACTGAAAAGTGGGGAATTACGATACCTTCTCATAAGACGGACTGCCGACTTCAGTGATGTAACTTTTATTCATATCCCTTCTCTTCTCAAGGTGGCTGGCTCTATCCTAGAGGAATTTGTTGGGTGTTGAGGATGTTCAATTATGGAAACGTTTTGTTGGCTGTCCGCACGTTAAATGCTCATTCGGGACAAAATTCCGACATCTCGATGAGTTATAAAATATATAGCAATTGGAAGGACCTGAATCAAGTTAATATTATCATAAAACAACCATGAAATAAATCAAAATATTGGACGGTAAATATGATACCGATTAAACTGAATCTGAACTGATTCGAAGTTGATGATCCATTCAATGTTGATGATTCTGGTATTCGGCCCATCGTCCTCCTTCTTAACCCTAGCATTTATTGGGGCACGATGGAGTCTAAGATTTTGAAACTTTTGATTTTATCAGATTAGTATCATACAGGTGGCCCCATGGAATGGTATCCCTAGTAACAAATCGCACCGAGAAACTTCAGCTTCACTTTTCTCAGGTATATATTTTCTTGTACTTCCGTACCATTTTTAAGAAAACTTGTAAAGCTAGAACAGTGAAACGTTTTTTCTGTTGGGCATGGATTTTGCTGCAAATAGAATGCAAAATAATATACATAGTTACTTTTACGAACTGTAGCTAGTCCACACCATCGAACTGGGTGTCTCCTTTGCGGTCTCTTGCCGTAATCCTTACACTCTGCTGCAATTTTCTCCAAGATGTTAGTTCTTCTGGCGATGATTTTAAAAATATCAGAGGTAGCCTCTGCCATCCACTGGATAATTCTTGTTCATATGCCTAATTCCTCCATAACTGACACACCTTCCTTTCGCTGCTCAGTTCAAGGTCTACGAGGATGCACGGGCACACACACATCCTAATTGTAGAAACACATCTGTTGTTCGTGTTCGATATCATAAGGCATCTGAATACTTTAAACTCAATGTTACCTGGGTATTCGTGAAAAGTAGTTATTATTAATGCTATCGTTTATTTATTTTTTACCCCTTAAAACAGTCATTATCTATATTAATATAAAGAGGGCTCCAGAATGTATCTAGGGAGAATCTGAAACTCGAGTTGTATTTATTTTGACTCTTTAGTGAATAACTACAAAATGAAGTAAGTAATGATAAGTGCATGAATATAAAAGAAATCAAATACATAGGTATGCATAACTTATACAGAGAGGAAAACTTTCAGCACGGAAATATACTGTTTTATTTTTGCATTTAAGCTCTTTGGGCCACATTCTACAAATATGTCAACTGTCAGTTTCATTAGAATAATACAGTTACACAAGCGTATTATTGAAAAAGAAACTGAAGCGTGATATTAGAGCAAAGAATCTGTTAAGATGTTTGAGTGCAATTTTCGGATAAATTTATATAAAATCAAGTGCATGTAGGTGCGATAATACTGTGGCAATAGACAGATGCTGATTGGTTGACGCTCCTGACATTGTTATGAGCTACATTTTTAATGTATTTATTTGTTTATTTATTTCGTATTTTTATGTTCAGAAGTAGTAGAACTAAAAATTTAAGAGCAGGATAATTTAGATTAATGGGTAATAATGTGACATGAGGATCCGTTATATGACGACATGTACAACATGGAAAGCAACGGAGACGTTATCGTCTTAGAAGATTTATGTTAGCACCACCTGTATCGAGTCGTGATCTCGGGAATGCAACACTAAATCTGTATTCCTTGTGATGATACATTGTTATGTTATGGTGTGTTGGAAGTAGTTTGTAAATTTACTTCAAAACTCGAGCCATCAACTTTCGTGTCTCTTTACACGTTAGGAAGTCCATTATTTCTGGTGTAACATCTGTATACCGTTAGCGAGGTATGGTAGTGGCGCTTGCTGACAGGGACGCAAATTAACGATGATTTATCACAGCTTTGTGAGAAATTATATGAAGTTATAACGAAAACACTGAATCATATTGATTATATAACTGGGATATCAAAGTTTCCAGCGTATTTTCAAAGCCATTCAAATTAATCGCTCCTTCTCTCTGGCATGGAGTGATCGCAAAGCGCTCTTCAGTCATTTGTCTCCCTCAGTCAGCTCTTTTGTTTGTTCGTTTGTTTGCGCCATGAGTCATTCTGTCATTCCCGTTACAGCCTGGATATTTCCTTTTTGTTAAACTCTAGAGCTACCTTTCATTACACCAGACAAGGCTGTGAAAAAGTGTTCTGTTTTCAAATGTGGATTGCATAAATTCATACCATATTACGTGAATTTATTTGCATACACAGGCCAAATGCGCGCGGAAGAAATATGAGATCGCCAAGGTAAATCTCTACCGCTGTATAAAAGTTTGATATTTATTTTGACGGTATTTCTCTATGTGGTTAAAGTATTCCTTTATTTATTTTATCTTGAGAAAATACCCCTGTATGGTTAAAATTCATGTTTTAACGTCATGCTGCTTGAAAATGTAGCAATTTTCTTTTCATTTCACTCGAACGATTATTTATTTCGCAGTTAAGAGGCAGTAGATACTTAAACTGTAAACTTCATATTATAAAAAAAACATATTTTCTTTGCTTACGTTTGAGATCAACTTTGTTGGATGTTACTTTTCTGATAAAAGAAACAATACGAGGTTATCACCTTACTTGTTCCATTCTGCTAGAGCTGGTATGAAATCACTCCACATCATCATCATCATCATCATCATCATCATCATCATCATCATCAGCAGCAGCAGCAGCAGCAGCAGCAGCAGCAGCAGCATCATCCCAGGGTGTTCTCACAGGTGCAGGATCTCTGAACGTCACCATATACATCTTCAAGTGAAACTGTTCCACGTTTAAATATAGTAAACATGTATATAGTAAATATATCATTAAGCTTGCTATAGCCAGGATGTCATATTTGAAACATGCTATTATCGGAAAGGTATAACAATAATAATAATAATAATAATAATAATAATAATAATAATAATGATGTTTTTACGTCCCACTGACTACTTTTATGGTTTTCGGAGTCGCTGAGGTGCCTAAAATTTGTTCAGCAGTAGTTATTTAACGTGACAGTAAATCTACCGATACGAAGCTGACGTATTTGAGCACCTTCATATACCACCGGATTGAGCCAGGATCGAACCTGCCAAGTTGGGCTCAAAAAGCCAGCGTTCTACCGTCTGATCTACTCAGCCCGGCTCGGAAAGTTATCATCTACATCACGTACACCCAGAATTAATAATAATAATGCTACTTGCTTTACGTCCCAACTAACAACTTTTACGGTTTTCGGAGACGCCGAGGTGCCGGAATTTTGTCCCGTAGAAGTTCTTTACTAGCCAGTAAATCTACCGACACCAGACTGACACATTTGAGCACCTTCAAATATCACCGGACTGAGCCAGGATCGAACCTGCCAAGTTGGGGTCAGAAGGCGAGCGCCTCAACCGTCTGAGCCACTCAGCCTGACACACCCAGAATTACAACATCAGATTCTCTTATGACATCGTTCTATTTAGCTCTTGTTTGGTTATATTATATTCAATCCTCATGGAGTTGAAAAGACATCAAGCAATTCTGATACAACCAGGTTTATAAATAACTCTCTTATGATTCTAATTTATGGAAAATGGGGAGCATTCAGCAATCTGAATGTGCTCTTTAATCCCCAGCGCCTCAAGTGACCAAGTGAGAAAGGGCCCAGAATTTATACCTGACTACATGGAGACACTGCTATCACCTCTGCAGTGACTCCAAAATGGAAATTTATTCTTTAAAAAAGTGTTTGTTTTAGAACTATCTAATCATTTTCCTTAACTTATGAGGCATTGCATTTATCCTGGAGATTTAATCGCTCAGGCAAATAATATTATTTATTACACAACAGAAGAAGATATAACAGAAAATAAGTTGTATTGGAAGCAAGAAATAACAACTGTACTCAGTAGAAGTCGAGCGTTTTAGCCTCCCAATCACGTCGTTCCATTTCGCTGCTAGAAGTTCCTATTGATTTCTATCACGACAGAGAGTAGCCTTGTCAGTTTAAATTGGTCATATGTAGAGCATGTACTACTAAACCCTACCCTGCAGCGGGAGTGCTCTGCAGCCGAGAATTAGATGATAATAGAGCACTTCAGTATAAATTATTCTCGCGCTTTCATTGTCCGAAATTTCGAATTACAATGAATTGTCACCTCAGCACGTTTGTTACCTGAGTGGCATTTCATACACCAAGAAGTGTTCATTGATAATTACATTTTAAAGAATGGAAATTATTTCCTCGTTTACATATTAGAAATGCAATTTATGTAATACAGCCCCCCATGTTAATGAGAGTTTCGTTATTAGGACACGATGTATTCTAGTGGTCCGGCACTAATTCCTCATCAAGCTGGCTGTGATTCGAATCCTGCTCCCTGCACCTGTTATTTTTAAAATGGTTTGTCACATTGCTATGGTTCTAATTCCATGTAAAACTGGAGGTCCCGTGGCTATGATCACGATATCTGCAGTAACGTAAAACTACTGCTTGCTTGCTTGCTTTAAGTTTCCTTTTGGTTACTTGGTAAGGAATTTCATTCAACTTTATCAAAAGGGGCGGCAAATATTACGAACTTTACCAAGACTCCATGAAAGAAAAAAAGTTAGTATCTCGTGAACGTGTAGGTAATGGACGGTATCTTCCGTAACAATCAACATTTCACAAGACATCACTTGTATACCCTGTAAGTATAAAATTAGTCATTGATTGATTTTAAGGGCTTGAGGTATGTTTTATCACTGGTTGCCTGTATTAATGGTTGGTTATACGTAATTTTTTCAGAGAATCGTTGCTAATACGTACTTAATCTTAAAACTGCAATTACCACCACTCATCGGGTAATCTACATCTATAAAATCAAAATTAAGTTTGTTTGTTCACTGCCCGAGTTGATCGTGTGATTAGGGGCGCGCTGCTGTGAGGTTGCATCCGGAAGATAGTGGGTTCGAACCCCATTGTCGGTAGTCTTGAAGATGGTTTTCCGTGGTTTTCCATTTATACACCAGACTAATGCTGGGGCTGTATCATAATTAAGGCCACGGCCGCTTCCTTCCCACTCCTAGGCCTTTCGTAGCCCCTCGGCACCATAAGACCTATCCGTGTCGGTGCGACGTTAAGCAAATTTAAAAAACAAAGTTGGTTCATTCGATATACAATCTACACGCCTCCACTGATCAGTACCAACATTTGCACCAAGGCTCATGAGGCACTCGGATGGGCCGTACAGGTAGACTAATCATATCGTCAAATATTCTATTTAATAAAATGACATTGATCATAATATGTGATAAACGGGTAGAAGGTTTTATGTGTTGACGTCATTTTAATGTTGCAAATATTTCTAAGCAGACAAAGTGGGATCCCCACACTATGTAAAACGTGAAATTAAGCTATTTCCTCAATTGTGCCGAAAGTTGAAGGGCTGAAGGTCCCGGAAAGGTTTTAAATTATGAGTCTTGGGTAGCTCTATCAAACTAATAAACACATTTCGAAGATCTCATCCGGCCTAAATGAAGTTCCGGAAAAGCAGCACCAAAACGCTTATTTCTTTATCTTTTCCTTTTTTATTCCAATCCTAGCCAAACTGACTTATTTACATAATTCTTTCTTTAATGTATTCCTTGTTTCAACACCCTGAGGTGTTTTATGATTTGTTTAAAAATATGTCCACAACGAATGTAGTTATAATGGCTTAAGTGAAACTCTACATTGACTCATATTAGCGTTCGTGTGGTGCTCAAGTGAAACAGTGCATTAACGCACATGAGCGCTCGTAGTGGTAGAAAAAGCCAAACTGATAATCTAATTGACCGGATAACGTTAAGAAAAGGATTGTAACTTTAGGGATAAATAAAGAATATATTCTCATGCTTTACTACAGTTTATTTACCTAAAATTCGTCGCTCATATCCCTAGGATGTTTTCAACATTGAGTTGCTTGACTGAAGGGCTAGAACTGTGGATCTTTTATACTAAAGCTCCTAAAGAACAGACTTGGCACATAAACAGCATGAAATAGCAAGGAATAATACGCTGGACACACAAAAAAACATTGAAATTACAATAGCAAGGAATGAGGTCATACCTCATATAGAATTCCAGGAAGAAACTCTTTGTTGGTGCTTCCCTGCATTTTGATGTATGATACAATCTAGCCATTTATTCTCTGGAAAATTATCCTCTATCCCATAAATGAGTCGGACGGTTCGTAGAGGTCATAAAACTGGTCATGATATGGGATATACTGTTAGAAGGATTTGTATGTTTCCGCCATTTTTGATACCAAAATTCTTAACTGGACAAACGAATAGCACTGAATTTAAAATAGTAAGGAATATCTATGGTACAATCTAACTATTTAAACTCTCGAAAATTAACCTCAGTTACATAAATGATTGTCAAGAGATCGCTTAAAGGCGGATGATTATACTCTATGATACAACATGACACAAAAATAGCAAGGGATATCTAATATACAGTAAAACATAGCGATATATTTTCTGGAAAATTAACTTCAATTCCATAAATGAGTATCAAATGATTGTTTATGCACCTTATATTTTCGTAATTTATTTCATTTTTAAATGAATAAATCAACCGATTGCAACCAGAGTAACTTCAAAATTGAATTCTGAACACATGTAAGTAAATTTCAAAGCAATCGTACAATTATTTCCTCTTTACAATATCCTAATAACAGCCGTACATTGCAGCAATTGGAAAGTCTGCTACGTCAACTCCCTCATTAGGGGAAATCATAGCAGATGTTAATTTTGAAAATCCGTCTTTCAATCATGGTTCCAGGGTTGTAACTCCCAGGGCTTCATACATTTACGCTTCCAATAGTGTGAAACGTAATCTTTTTATGTTACGACGCTCATTAATGATTTTACAGTTAGAAAATGTATAAAATTGCAAATCAGTATCAATAATTCGCAGTAATTTTAAAAGTAACCAAACTTCAGGGGAAAAAAATAATTCCATATACATTTTTATATATTTTCAAGTGTTTGTTGATATACAGTAATATCACAATCTATTACCACAACGGATGATGCGTATTATTCCATCGCCTCGAACTTAGCCATTTTGCAACAGGAACAGCGTGATACATTGCGGGCTGAGCCCACTGGTAACTGCTAGTGTCTGATAAATACGATTGTGAAATGGTCTATAATAGTTTGTGTAATTAAAGTTACTTGTACCCATCTAAGAATCTGTCTATAACGACTGAATAAATCCAAGAGAGCACACACATAATGTCGAGATTTAGACCTCTGAATTCTAAATATTATATATTATCATATTCGTAACGTGATGTGGACATTGAAATTCGGCTACAAACTATGGTGTACCTACGTTGTTATTCAATCTGTACTAGTACTACTGTGCTCAAATACGTCAGCTTCGTGTCTGTAGATTTTCTGGCACGTTAAAGAACTCCTACGGGACAAAATTATGATACCTAGGCGTCTCTGAAAACCGTAAAAGTTGTTAGTGAGACGATGCTACTTTTAGACGACAGATAATTTCGGAGTGGTCAATTTTTTACCAAAAAAATATGGTTAAAATTGAAAGGTCGTAGGGATTAAGTTGGGATCATCCTGGTATGCGTATATCATTCCACCAGAACAAGCAGCGCACATGTTTTTCACTTTTCAATTAGTGATAAAATGCCCACGTTTGTAATTAACCACCAGAGGAAGTCGAAACTATACTTCTACAGCATGATGGCAGGCTCTATGGATTTGCCTTGGAACTTGAATACCTTTTCTCAAATATTCGTTTCATAGATCACAATAATAATAATAATAATAATAATAATAATAATAATAATAATAATAATAATAATAATAATAATAATAATAATACCATAAAATGCACTTTTGTTGACTACCGTTGTCATAGGTCACAGACTCTTTCTTATGAATGTTACACCATTATATATATATATAAAATAAGCGTTTCGTCTGTATATTGCTCAGAATTCAATAAGTATGGTATTTATGTTTAGGTTGTGTCCACAATAAGAAGGAAGTACAATGTTTAATTTTCTCAGATTCATGTCCTCCTATATAAGGAAGTATGCTGCTTAATTGACTCCTTGATTCGTAGCCTCCTAGGTAAGGAGAATAAGTTGCTGTGCGTAATTCCAGAGCCATGAACTGCGTAAGGAAATATTCTGCTGCACTGAACTCCATATTCATGAAGTGAGTAAGAATATAAGATGCTGCCATGAGTTTCAGATTCATGAACTGAGTAAGGAATGATTTTACTTAACTGAGTCCCACTTTCAACCCCTAAGTAAGGAAATGTTCTGTTTAACTGACTCTATGATTTAAACCCTCCTGGGTAAGGAAATATGCTGCTGTCCTGACTCCTTGTAATATTCTGCTTAACTACGATAAACTACTGAAATATAATTGTTTCGAAGTTAATGGGGTGTGGTAGCCGAGTGGCTATGTCACTGACTTCTTACCGAGGTGAACGCCGTTCGAATTCCATTCAATGCTCAAAGAAACTCTGAAAAAAGAAAAACACGTCCCTGAAATTCGAATCCTAAGTAAAACTGGTAGTCCCTTGGCTATGATCACCCTATCCACAATAACTAGAACTACAAACATGCTTGCTTGCTTACTTCTACTTTTTCGCCTTCTACAGATTTTTTCCACACCCTGATGGGGTAACGGGTACGAACTGTGTCACATATGTCGACTTGACGCTATTTTACGGCCGGATGCCCTTACTGACCCCAACGCTATGTGGAGGAGTGTATTCAGTTGCTTATTTCAAAGTGCTTGCTCCCATCTAAGAAATGCTACTGCACGGATGTCCATGTACATTATATCCTTTGTAAAATTGTGTACTCTTTCAGATCATACCGACGACTTGGCCGTAATGGCAGACTGTGCTGTCAGCCTGCTCTGTAATATCTTGGAACCTGAAAATAGGTGCAGTGAGCAAGATGTGAAAATTGGCATTTTCAGTAGGGAAGAAACCTAAGATAATTGAATGTCAGGTTGGGAATACAAAACCGAAAAATGTAGATCATTCAATTATTTTCTCTTTTCCAGGATTGTAGTATAATGGGTGAATTTGGATCAAGGTACAGCAAAGCTAATGTAGTTGCGATCAACAGTAGTTCGTAAAAAAGAAGTCAGCTCTCACGAGAAATTATCTTTACACCGGTCTACTTTGATGTACGGGAATGAATGCTGGGTGCACTCAGGGTACTTATTTCTCAAGTTAGAAGAAACAGACATGAAAAAAAGGGAGTGACTGGTGGCACAAACAGACGGGAACAATGGCAGGATGGTACTCGGAATGGAGAGATAAAGCCTAAGTTAGGAATGAACTCGATGGATGATGTGATACGCATAAACCGGTTTCGGTGATGCAATCATGTGAGGCGAATGGAGAACGATAGGTTACCTACGAGAATGATGGACTCGGACATGGATGGTAAGAGAAGGAGAGGGAGACAGAGATGACGATGGCTAGACGCAAGTTTCTAATGATTTTAAGGTAAGAGGTATGGGACTAAACGAAGCCACAGAACTAGTTACAAATAGAGGACATATAGCCAGAAGAACGGGCACTCAGGGCAAGCTTGTGGTGGAATAAAAGGTTAATGGCAAGAAATTGCGAGGAGACATCAACTCAGTTGCAGCGTGTAGTGGGAAAATCTTTCCACGAGGCGACGCGACAAACCGCCAGACTTGGAGAAAGAAAATACCCCCCCCCCCCCACGGCACATAACGCCCTTATAGGGCCTTGGCCTCCCCAGTGACCGCTGGTCAGCCCGAAGGCCTGCAGATTACGTGGGGTCGTGTGGTCAGCACGACGCATCCTCTCGGCCGTTATTCTGGGTTTCGAGATCGGGGCCGCTATCTCACCGTCAGATAGCTCCTCAATTCTAATCACGTAGGCTAAGTGGACCTCGAACCAGCCCTCAGATCGAGAGAAAAATCCCTGACCTGGCCGGGAATCGAATCCGGGGCCTCCGAGCAAGAGGCAGGCATGCTACACCTACACCACGGGGCCGGCGAGAAAGAAAATCAGGACTGTGAAATCATGAACGCCGCCATGTCCTGTCAAGGATAGAGGAGGAGGAGGAGGAGGAGGCGTTTACTAAATTCACTGAGGTTTGCAGACTGAACGCTAAAAGGCATGACAGCTATAATGAAGATATTCTTGCATTCGGGAGATAGTGGGTTCGAGCCCCACTGTCGGCAGCCCTGAAGATGGTTTTTCGTGGTTTCCCATTTCAACACCAGGCAAATGCTGTGGCTGTACCTTGATTAAGGCCACGGCCGCTTCCTTACCACTCATAAGCCTTTCATATCCTATCGCCGCCATAAGACCTATCTGTGTCTGTGTTCCGTGAAGCAAATTGTGAAGACGTATTTATTTATTTATTTACTTGTTTATTTATCTACCTTAGAGATCATCTTCAATACTTTGTTCAATATATATTGTTTCACATCAGCTGCTTGTGGGTTCCTCCAAATATAATTTAATGCCTTCATAATGAAATTCCTTATCTGTTCTCCTACAGACGGGTACTGATGCGAGGGGAGGATGGAATGTTGAAATTAATTTTCCTTGATACATTCTCAAAGTGTTACCATCTTCTTGCTCTTAGACGCTATTGCCCAAACCCCGTGGAAAGACAAGAACTTCGTAAATAGCCCGTCTTGAAGAGATCATAAAGAAGAAACCATAACAGTAGAGCATCATTCCACAAGTGTACAGTATGGAATGTGAAGTGACGCGTCGCTTGTAGAGTGAGATTCTTGTTTATTTGTGGCTTTCATAAGTGCACGCGTCCAGCTCCGTAGTGTAACAGTTAGCATCATTAGCTACCGTCCTCGTGGGCCCGGGTTCGGTTCCCGGTACTGCCAGAAATTTAAGAATGGCAGGAGATCTGGTATGTGGTCAAAATGGTACATGAAGCTCACCTCCATTTGGGTGCCTGAAAAGAGCTGCACCACCTCGATATGAGGACACGATTTTTTTTAATAAGTGCAGGTGAACTAATAAATGACGTAGAGACTCTCATGGACACGTTTTTCTACCTGTCTCTATGTCGTGAGTTTTCTTTCTCTTCTCATTCTTTCCTTCTTCCTGGACATTTCCTATTTGTTTAGGGTCTGTACAGAAAAGAAATGTATGGCTTTTAGTGCCGCGAGTGACCGAAGACAAGTTCGGCTCGCTAGAAGCAGGTGTTTTAAGTTGACTCCCGTAGGCCACCTGGGCGTCTTGGTGAGGATGAAATGATGATGGAGACGACACATACACCCAGACCCCGTGCCAGAGAAATTAACCAATGATGGTTAAAATTCCCGACCCTGCCGGGAATCTAACCCGGGACCCCTGTGGCCAAAGGCCAGCACGCTAACCATGTAGCCAAGGAGCCGGACAGGGTCTGTACTAATGTGGATTAAGCACTATTTTACTATTTTCCTGTCGCCAACCCTATGTGGAGTTATATATTCACTATAGCGTGTTCTGGGTGTTTGTATTGTAATAGTGTATGTGTTGATGTGTATTAAAATGATCACTTATACACATCCCTCGAGCTAAAAAATGAGCAGAACGGTAATCTGACCCAGGGCCATATTAATTGAAGGCTACTTACTATGCTGATCATTAAGCCAAGGAACCGAACACCGTGATTTCTCTTCCTCTCAACCATTGCTGCAAAACTCCGTCGTAAAACTCATAACTAAAATGGCAAATTACTCCATTTTCACTGTTTTCGGTCACGTAGCGATTAACTTGCATTCGGGAGATAATGGGTTCCAGTTCCACTATCGGCAGCCCTGAAGACGGTTTTCCGTGTTTTCCCATTTCCACACTAGGCAAATTTTGTGACTGTACCTCTATTAAGGCCACGGTCGCTTCTTTCCCACTCCTAGGTCTTTCTTATCCCATCGTCGCCATAAGATCTACCTGTCCGTTACGATGTAAAGCAAATCATAAAAGAAATATAAAATTAGATTGTTTGATTTCTACCTATGGATGGAGGCGTTACGATACATGCACGACATTTCCTGCCTGTTGTGGAAGATAACTGAAAGGGAAGCGTGAGTTGGTGACTACGTACACTCTAGCTTGTCTGGCATTGTTTCCTCCTACTTGTCCCGGACTCCTCATTTTAGTCCTTCTTAACAGAACTTCCTTGGTTAACTCCTATTCTTCTCTCTCCTGATTCCATTAGAGTTAGATTTATGTGGCCTAGGGAGTCCTTTACTTTCGCGCCCTTCGTGCCCTTCCCTTCATTTTGTCAACACACTCATTCCTCTGTTTCGAAATTCTTCCATGGTTTCCTCTGATTTATATTAAGGGTGAATGATTGCCTGGCTCTACTTCCTCTGGAAACAATTACCACCACCACTAGTGCTTGGTTGAATTGAGACTCTGTCCATATTCTCATAATAGTCTTAATTATGTTAGGGCTGATGACCTAGCTGTTAGGCCCCTTTATACAACAAACATCATCAACTTAAGTATGTAATGAAGCTAATTTTCTCAAAAGTGTTTAAAATAGTGAAATTATTGTCCTTCTCAATGAAGACGGCTTTAAATTGTTTAACAGTTTTACGTGAGATTGGTGACGAATGTTCAGCACAAACGTGTCCTTTGGAAACAAATGTGGGCTGATTCTATCCTCTTCACAGGTCATCGAAAATGTTGTTGCTTGTTTAGATTGTAGTTTATGTTCTGCTTTATAGATCCCTTTCTTGGAATTGTAAGCTATATATTCGCTAATCAAGTCTGAATGAAAGTGTTGGTCGAAATATTAAACTAGATCCATACTCTTCGGAGAGATACATAAAGTAGAAATACTTCAGGATTGAATAAATATTATTTGTCACTTTAAACATTTCTGTGTGGAGCAGAATAATATTACGGTATTGATTAGTGTTCTTATAATGAAATAATGATTCTACATAGAAAAATGTATTCATAATAGAATTCGGTCGTTAAGCAAAAGATATCCTTAATGAAAATATTTGTGATCCATTGTTTTAGAAACATTGTTACGAGTGGGATGACTGGGGGAGTGAAATTGGAATTATGACACATTCATTGTCCACAAACAGTGTCTGATTCATATTTCTGTTGATTTTGAACGCTTCAAACCCACCATCACCTGAATAAACATTACAGCATAATAACTACCTACCGTGTAGCTATCAATCCCCATTGTAACAATAAAATTATAAGTTTAATTGAGAAAATTAATACGATGAGCCGGGCTGATTAGTTCACACGGTTGAGGCACTGGCCTTCTGACCCCAACTTGGCAAGTAGGTTGATCCTGGCTCTGTCCGATGGTACTTGAAGGTGCTCAAGTACCCCAGCCTGTGTTGGTAGATTTACCGGCACACAAAAGAACTCCTGCGGGACTAAATTACAGCACCTCGGCGTTTTCGAAAACCGTAAAAGTAGTTAGTGGGGCGTGAAAAACAAGAACCATTATTATTAATAAATAAAATGGGTGTAGAATCACCATGATCGTTATCCTCTGAATATGTTGTGGGAATAAATTGCGTGGCACTTGTTTGGTATCCGCAGTGGAATCACTGCGGGTGTCAACACTCAACTTGGTTTGTTGAGCAGCAGAGTACTTTGCTCCAGTGTGGACTAATACGCCACACACGAAAGGTATGCCTGCAGCTGTATGAAACCTTAGGCATTGGTAGTGGGCCAAAACGATCTTCTCACACATACTGTCTACCCATTCTGCGTCATAAGCCACCCGCTAATGCAAGACGGAAGACTCCTGTACTCCGAGAATACAGGAAAATTATATAAAATCATCAGCTTCCGATACTAAATGGCATATCGCTTGTAGAGGAAAGTGGACTCGATCTAGACATACAACCATTTCCTCTGCAAAAGTTCTCGTAGAATAATTCCACTCCATAGTTCGTGGAAAGAAGACTGGCGACAAAAAGCCCTTCATAGTGCCGAAGATTGCCCTACATCCTGGAAAAAATCATCTGGTTTTGATCATCCCCGAGCGATAAGGACGATCATCAACTGAATACGGACTGGCCATGGAAGATGTGCAGACGCCCCTCATCAAGATGTGATGGTAGTGTTGAGAAGCAAACATTTCATATAGTTCAGAGAGCTATTGCATCATCTACTCGCCCAGACACGGCACAAGGAGCAACCGGCATCTCTACTGAGGTTCGCACTGTATGAACAATCTACACTGCCCGACAAAGACATTGAAGCACCCAGAACGGGGTCCGACTCATTGACTGAATGGTCAGAGTACTGGCCTTCGGTTCAGAAGGTCCTGGGTTCGATTCCCGGCCGGGTCGGGGATTTTAACCTTCATTGGTTAATTCCAGTGGCCTGGGGAATGGGTGTTTGTGCTGTCCCCAACATCCCTGCAACTCACTCACCACACATAACACTATCCTCCACCACAATAACACGCAGTTATCTACACATGGCAGATGCCACCCACCCTCATCGGAGGGTCTGACTTACAAGGGCTGCACTCGACTAGAAATAGCCACACGAAATTATTATAGCCAGAACGGGAGGAGGAAACAGAATTAAACTAAACGTTTTGTGTGGGAATGTGATGTTATTTCAGTGATTACAAAATCGAATTAAATTTACAAAGAACTTGACAGTACGAGCCTACTTATCAGTATTATGTTGCACCCAATCTGGCCTGCATGTGACTGGTCTTTGACATTCTGGATACTGGTACTGGGACGGAGTTGACGTCCGAGCTTGTCCCACATATGTTCTGGGGATCTTGCTGGCCACGGGAGTACCTCAACACAACACAGACAGTTCTTAGAGACACGTGCCGTGTGTAGACGAGCGTTGTCATGTTGAAAAATGGCACCACGATACTGTCGCATGAGAGATGATACATGAGGATGCACGATGTCCGTGATGTACCGTTGTGCCATCGGAGTTCTCTCAATCACTACCAGCCGTGACTTGAAGTCATATCTGACGTCTCCCCACACCATGACGCCAGATGTAACACCGCTGTGCCTCTCCAAAATATTGGAAGAATGGGACCTCCACCCAGATCGACGACATACTCGCAGATAGTGGTCATGCAAAGTAGTGCAGAACTGCGACTCATCGCTGAACACAATTCATCAGTAGTCTATGTTTCCCGGTTACGGCACCACTCCAAACTCAGCCGTTTGTGTTGTGGTGTTAATGGCAGCTAACGCATGGGACGGTAATTCCCTAGTCCGGTTGCTGCTAGTCTCCGACTAATGGTGCGGGATGACACGGAATGTTGCAGGGAGTCCAATTACTTGTTCTCGGATGGCAGGTGCAGATGTGAAGAGGTTACGATGTCCTTGGCGCTCAATACCGCGATCCTTCCTTGTGGTGGTCGGATGTGGTCAACCGGAACCTTGACGACGAGTATGCCTGCCCTCACGTTCCCATGCAGTCCAACACTGGGCCACTATCACATCCGAATGCCCCACAAATCTGGATATTGCACGATTCGACCAGCCGGCCAAATGGAGACCCACAATGAGGTGGTGATAACGCTGTCTCACAAGAGAACGTGGCATTTTCGTATCCTTCACAGTGATCACTCAACATCGGACGCTGTTTAAGCACCTTGTAATTATATTCTAGCAGGCATGGCAGCAACACTAAACACGAAGAACACTAATGCACTCTGCTGGTCATTCTACCTGTCACAGAGAAATAATAATAATAATAATAATAATAATAATAATAATAATAATAATAATAATAATAATAATAATAATAATAATCTATCACTTGATTCGTAGACCCATACAGTTCTGTGGCACTTAAAGTCACCAATAAGTATCTGCGTATGTTGGTTCCCAAAATTTGGCCGGTGTGTTTGCTTTGAAGTCGATGTTGGGTGGTTTAAAGACAGAGGAGATCGTGCAATTATTCAGCTCAACCATGAGAATTTTAATATTGTTTTCGTCTTTAAAAGCAGTGGAAATTATCTGGACATCTGGCCAGATAAAGGTAGCACTTCCGTACATACTGCTGGGTCTCTCAATAACAGCTAGCATTCCATTCACCTTTGATCGAGGCATATCATTGCTTCGGTGTGTTCCTTTATGCACAGGCATTTGTGTTGGGTACATCGATCTTGTAGCAGCTCCTTTTTGGCTGATAATATGCCTTCTGTATTAACAGAGATAATTGTTAACTGTGGCCCTGAAAGGGGCTCCACTATTGATATTTCTGGTGTGAAAGGATCAGCCGCCAGTGTTCCATTAGTTGACTGACGTTCCCCAGGATACACCCGATTGTGTACTATTCTCTATTTACAGTGTAAACACAAGCTACGGATAGGCGCCTTTCCTCTGTGTAATAATAATAATAATAATAATAATAATAATAATAATAATAATAATAATAATAATAATACTATCTCCACGGTCTAGGGGTAGTGTGTCTCCTTCTCACGCGGAGGCCCCGGACTCGTCTCCAGGCCAGACCAGTGATGTTGGTTCGAGATCCGCTCAGTATACGTGATTACAATTGAGGAGCTATCTGAGGGTAAGATGGCGACTCCGGTCTAGAAAATCAAGTATAACGGCCGGGAGGATTCGTTGCGCTGACCATGCGTTCCGTCATAATCAGCAACAATCGCTGATAGGCCAAGATCCATGAGTATGGTAGCCCCACGGGTAATAATAATAATAATAATAATAATAATAATACCCGTGTGGGGATTTACCGGTTACCTCCATCGGGCGCGTCCCATTGGAATTGGGGAAGCTCGCTGGCTCTGCCGCCAGCAGAGTCAGAGGGTAGTAGGGAAATAAAATACCACCGTGAAAAAAAAACTGGTCCCTTGCCAGGGTTAAGGCGAAGACTGGTAAATGACCAGAAGCCAGAAAACATCTTGAGGCAACCTCTAGGGCTAACAACCCTAGTTGTAAAAGGATGGGTACCCGTCCAAAGCAAAGTCAAGTCAAAAAGCATGGTGGCACAACATTTCAAGAAACATACCCCAGGGGGTAAATCTTCGGATAAATCCCTCGTCGTGAACGCCACGGCACACGAGTCTCGTTCGGATTCTGGGGGAGACTCGACATCATGCAAGAGACGAGTCGGAGCGTCTCGGTGTACCCCGAAGGGTCAAAAACTCAGGCCAAAATCTAAAACCTTTCTAGCAACTTTCAACATAAATTCACTTACACAAACTGGCAAGCTGAAAACCCTCACCAAAGCTCTTCACGAAAATCAGATATCCATAATGGCCCTACAGGAAACAAGATACTCAGATGAAGAGATTTTTGAATCCGAAGGCTACCGATTTTTCAAGAGCAAAGCGCAAAGAGGAATCCTCAATGGAGCTGTGATGCTTAGAAATGCGTTTGCTGTTAGAACCAAGATCCTTAAATCGGTTGCAAATTTCGAACCTGTGAATGACAGATTGTCTATACTCACAATTAAATGCGCGAACAAAACCTACGCCCTAGTTAACGCACATGCTCCTACAAACGATAAGAACAAGTCTGATCCAGACGAAGTTGATAATTTCTGGGACCTACTGGATGAAAAATTAAACAAAATCCCCAAACACCATGTCAAGCTTCTTTTGGGTGACTTCAATGCCCAACTAGGTCGTGAACAGAAGTACAAGAGAGTTATAGGAAATTACCCTGCTCACATAAGAACCAATCCCAACGGCAAAAGACTGGTGTCCATTTGCGAAAATCACAACCTGCAGGTCATGTCGACCCACTTTCGCCATCTACCCAGAAAGCAAATGACTTGGCGTTCTCCCGTCCAAGCTCTCGGAGAGTTCCAAATTGATCATGTTGCAATCTCCAGGAGAAACAGCCCTGAGATTATGAATGTCAAGGTAAAGAAAGGCATCAATGTGGCCTCAGATCATTATATGTCTCTTATCAAATTCAAACCAATTCCCGCAAACACAAGGAAGACAACCAAACAGATCACACGCTTCGACAATGATAAACTTTGGCAAAGGGTCGAGGAGTTCCAGGGGAAGGCTAGACCAAATGACACTGACTTTAACAACGCCAAAAGTCTCCTTGTTGAGGCCGCGAAAGACGTTGCAGAAATCAAGAGAGGCAAAAAGCATGCCTGGTGGAATGGTACCTGCGAATCAGTCCTCGAAGAAAGACTCAATGCGTGGAAACAGCACTACTCTACGAAATCAGAAAATGATTGGGAAACCTACAAAACCCAACGTGCCCAAGCAGCTAGGGTGTTCAGAACTGAGAAACGTAAATACGAAAAATCTCTCATTGAAAAGATAGAACAAAACTTTAGGAAGAATGAAAGCAGAGAGTACTACAGAGCCTTCAAACGCAAACTCACTGGCTATAAACCACCATCTCTATGCTTTGAGGGAAAGGACGGCACACTGGCGACATCAAATGAAGAAAATTGCAGCATTCTGGCAGATTACTTCAAGAATTTGCTTAATTGCTCTAAACCTCAAAGTGCCATTGAGACCAAGGAACCCTTACTCAGGTACCCAGATTCCAGACCACCCGACAGAGATGAAATCAAGCGCCACATTGCCCGCCTCAAAAATAACAAAGCGCCGGGGGAAGACTCAGTAGTAGCAGAACTATGGAAATATGCCCCAGAGTAATCACTTGATATCTTGCAAAAGCAAATAGAAGAAATTTGGAACAAGGAGACCCTACCCGAAGATTGAAAAATAGCTTTGATCCATCCATTACACAAAAAAGGCAGCTTGAAGAACATCAACAACTATAGAGGAATATCTTTGCTACCCGTGACTTACAAAATTTTATCACTTGCCATCCTGGAGCGTTTGGAAGCACAAGTCGAACATCAAATAGGTGAATACCAAGGAGGGTAGAGAAAAGGTCGCTCAACAGCTGAACAGATCCAAAATCTCAAAACGATCATCAGATATTGTATGCTAAGGTCCAAGCAGTATGTGTCTGTCTTTGTGGACTTTAAGAAAGCGTACGACTCCATTAACCGGGAAGTCCTGCTAAACATCTTAAATGAATTTGGAGTTGATTTGAAACTGCTGGCATTAATTAGAGCCACCCTGACTGATACAAAATCCAAGGTGAAGTTTCACGGATGTCTCTCGCATTCCTTTGACATCAAAACAGGAGTCCGACAAGGTGATGGGCTATCCCCGATACTCTTCAACCGTGTTCTTGAAAAGCTCATCAGAACCTGGCGGGTGAGATTACAGGAAACCAACTACTGTCCATTGAGAATAGGAACTAAATCCAAGGGGATCGCAACAGACTGCTTAGCATTTGCCGATGGTATTGCTGTTCTCTCAAACGCCATAGAAACCGCTAGAGCTCAAGTTGAAATTTTAAAGGAAATTGCTGAACAAACTGGTTTGCAGATATCGTTTGAGAAAAGAGAAGTAATGACTAACATCAAAGAGGCTCCACCAAAACTCCATACAAAATACGGGGACATCACCGGAGTAGACAAATTCAAATACCTGGGTGAGATCATCATGAAAAATGGACTGGACAAAGAAGCACTTCAGGAGCGAGTACGCAAACTGGAAATAGCCTACCAAACATCCCGCACAATCTACAACAGCCTTTCCCAAAACACCAAGATACGTCACTATGAAACAGTTCTGAAGCCAGTAGTTCTATATGCAGCCGAAAGCCTGTCTCTAAATGCCAACAAAGGACTCCTTGAAGAACTGGAGAAAAGAGAACGCAAAATTGTGAGAGGAATCTTGGGATCAAAGTACAGAAATGGAATCCATCAAAAGAGATCCAACAAGGAAGTCTACAGCAAAATAGAGAAAATTACCGACACAATCAGAAAAAGACGGGCACGATTTTACGGTCATCTGAAAAGAATGGACGGAAGAAAGTTAACTAAAAAAATCTTTCACTTTTTTGATTCAAACCCCAAAACCACAATTCCCTGGTTTAGAAATACCAAAGAAGACCTGCAAATGCTACATATCTCAGCTGAAGTCGCCCTTAACAGAGATCTCTTCCGCAAGAAAATATTGACGAACGGGCTAAACCGAGACGAGCAGCCGAAGAGAAGACACGGTGCCCCTTGGACAGAGGAGCGTAAGCAGGCCCACTCACAAAGAATGAGGGAAATTTGGGCTCTAAAGAAGGCCAAGTTCAGTGTCAAATGCAACAAGACTTAACGTGGTCCTTGATGGCCCCAGCGAATTATATAATAATAATAATAATAATAATAATAATAATAATAATAATAATAATAATAATAATAATAATAATAATAATAATAATAATAATAATTGTTGTATGTCCGGCGCTTCCTTCTCGCTCCGCAAGCCAGCTGCACGCGCGCCTGTGTATCATTCTGCTAGCTTCGACGCGCAGCCCTCAGTGCGCGTGCCTGACCATCGAGTGTACTATAAATAGGAGCTCCCTGCCTGCTCAATAGCCCACTTGCCCCGGTGTCCAGCTCCAGAATACACCCTACGTCGAGCACGGAGGCTACTCCTCTTGAAAATGTGCTTCGACCAGGTGGACTGAATTTCTGGCAGTACGAGGTCTCACCTCTGGTCACCGCTCCCTTTCCTGTTTCCGCTGCCTATGTTCCGTAATTCTTTTACAAGCCATTTTCATTCCCTAAGTTATGCAAGCTCCCTTAGTTTCGCTAGGTGGAATTTCTTCAATCAATTGAACTTGCTTTTTAGGAATTCAGGCACTTCAACAAACAAGGACTCTCAAAGACATTTATGTTAGTGTACTAGATAGTTCTCGACTATCAACGTGTCAATTCACAAAGACTATCTTTTCAAGATAGAAGTGTATATAAAGACTGCAAACCTGTACATATTGTATAAAGACAAACTTTTCTCAAGATTCAATATTCCTTTTTGCTTCAAAATAATTTCAGTTATTTGTGTAAATATCATAAAGTGAAGCAATAAAAGTTGTGTTTTGTAAACTTCAACCTTGGTTACAACAATAATAATAATAATAATAATAATAATAATAATAATAATAATAATAATAATAATAATAATAATAATAATAATAATAATAATAATAATAATAATAATATATCCAGTATTCGGAAGATAGTAGGTTCGAACCCCACTATCGGCAGCCCTGAAAATGGTTTTCCGTGGTTTCCCATTTTCACACCAGGCAAATGCTGGGGCTGTACCTTAATTAAGGCCACGGCCGCTTCCTTCCCACTCCTAGCCCTTCCTTGTCCCATCGTCGCCATAAGACCTATCTGTGTCGGTGCGACGTAAAGCAATTAGCAAAAAAAAAATAATAATTAGCGTGTCACTAGCAAAAAAAGATACTTAGAATGCCATGCTGTTATCTTTCAAACCTTTGGTTATTGTTTTATTCTTAGTAAGAAGTGAACCTATTCTCCTTTGCCGTAATGCTTCTGCAAATCATAAAATAATGACTCCGAGGTTCGTGTTATTTGATTATGGAAATAGTTTCCACTCGCGCTTTATGAAGCGAGTGTAGAATCTCTGTCTCCTACAGCACGAAGCTTGTGGTTGCCTGATGGGAAATTGCGTTTACACTTGATTTCTTGAACCAATACGATTGTCTCGAAAGTTCTTACTAACTGCAACGGAAATCGATAGCAAAGTGAACATATAAGAGACACGACTGGCCGAGTTCCTGCCAATATGTGAAAAGTATTAACTGCGAATCCTTTCCTAAACCCTTATTGTCTTTTACGTTTGCTGTAGAACTTCGAACGAAAAACTTTATAGTATTAATAACTAGAGAGAAACAAAATAAGAATGTCAATGGCCAATGTTCTTTGAATCAAATCTCACGTCATTGTAACCAAGAAAAAATATAAATTATAGTTGGTTTTAAACTTAGCCCAAAACGTTGTAAATGACGAGTTTTCTCACAATTTGTAGTTTTGGTGATGACTAGTATTGTACAATAATAATGTTTATGGTTTTATATCCCGCTAATTACTTTTATGGATCTGGCTGCTTGCTCGTCAATTTCGACGTTCCGTTTGTCTCTAGGCCTACTAGATAGCAGGCGTCCATGACTGAATGCTAATTAATTTTGTCTGCTAAATACCAAATATGTCACCAGGGATCTTTTACATGCCGACATCGAGTATCGAATGGACTTTTCCCGCCCTTCAAAAATCCGACTGCCTCTACCGGGTTTGAACCCACTATCTAGGGATCCGGAGGCCGGAACTCTACCACTGATCCACAAGCACAGTGAACGTAATTATACAGTTATAATTAAAGCTCGCATTACACAGTAAACTAAACATATATATAGCCTATCTCTTTGATAAATTGATTAACGAACAGGTACAGACGTGAAGCCTTCATGCTTTGTCACGTTTCTCTGTTTGAAAGAATATTTCAGTATTGTGCAGGCAATGCACATCATTTGCTTTAACATTTCCAGGATTGTCAAAGTAAGAAGTGAAATATTTAACTTACCAACCAATGGCCCTTTTTTCCTTCAATGATTTTTTATTGTCAACATACTATATTACAATACACATAATGCAAATACCAATATACTTCAAAATGAGAAGATTCGGAAAAAACAAACACATGCAGTCTGTGATTCAAAGACTAGGTGGGGTAATACTGATAACGGACACAATACACTGTACAATAATTGGGATAAATGAGCAAAAATGTACATCAAATACACACGTCCTGTATACTAATCACAAAATACCAAACAACGAGGCATCACATCAATAGGAGCTGAAAGAATTAATGACTAACACAACCTAAATAGCATAGAGACTCGTTTACAACTGTTGAGGTCGTTATTAAATGACACTTCTTGTGACAGAGATGAGAAATTTTACAGTAGGAACTATTAATACAAGTGCGTTGTTAGATGACTGCTACAAGTTTATTAATATACTCCCCAATATATAGCTTCCTCTGGGGGGATGCGAGGGCGTTGTGTACACTGACACTGATGTCTGCAAATAACTCTTGTTGGGTGTATGGTCTCTTGGCTTGTAACACACAATGTACATAACTGCCTAATAGGAGCCCTACAGTATTATTTAGCTGAGCTGGTCGCAAGCTAAAGGTAGGTCGAATGTTCCACTCAGAGGCAATATAGATCTTGGGCTGATTTATAACAGAATGAAGTTTCATTTTGAAGTCCCTCGATACCTGTTTTGTGACGTCACATTGCGTCAGTCTATGCTGAATTGTATCCCTAGGAGCTCGGCAAAACCCACAGGCGTCGTTTTCCTGCATATGGATGCGATGGAGTTTGCTATTTGTAAGAATGATATCATGAATTACCTTATACCAAGTATCACATATTGTTTGAGGGAGAATGCGATTTGAGATGTTCCTCCAGACTCTAGACCAGTTCATTAACAGCGCTGTCCGAACTATTGTCGGGGCTTGATACTGCTGTGTATGTGTATACTTATAAAGTTTCTTCGTTGTTATGTCTGGAGATAAGAGGAGATCACGTGGAACGTAGCTCATCTCACAGCGCATATACCGTGCATGTGGCGCGTGGTGGTGGATATCATAAAATGCTGGCAGGTTCTTAATCTCTTCAGGGGTACACAATTCCATTAAGAAGTCGTTGGAGCGACGGTTTCCTGCTGCTTGCATCATTCAGAGATTCCGTAACAAGAAGAGCGCTTTACTTCTAAGCTGTACATCAATAAGACCAAGACCTCCTTCCGATGTAGCTAACATGAGTGTAGATCTTGCGATGCGGAAAAGCGATCCTTGCCAGAGATACCAGCCTACTGCTGAAGCTATGCGGATACCAACCACTCTTGGCATTGGTAAAATTTGGCTTAAATACCAGATTTTGCTTAGACCATACATATTGACATATTGCACCCGTTGTTGTTAAACAATGAATTTATATTTAACTTGTTGCAGGATACTTTTCACAGATGCAAGTGCAAGGGACCAATTTTTCTGAATCATCTGATGGATGCTATTATAGAACAGGATACCGAGTATCTTAATCTCATCAGTGATCTTGATCCATGAGGGAACATTGTCGGAGGCCCTGCTTCGATGCCCTATCCGCATAGTTTTAGTTTTTTGGAAGTTGAGCTGTGCACCGGAATATTGTCCATAAGTGTCTAGTTCGGTGAAAGGACGCTAGTAGTCAGCATTGCGATCCATAATGAGTGTGAAATCGTCAGCGTAGGCAAAGATGTCGATCATACCGGGGGGGAAGGTGCGTGATACATTGGTAATAAAGGGTTCCAAGGAGAGCAAAAAAAGCATCATTGATAAGGGACAACCTTGCCGTACCCCTCGTTTAATTTTGATAGGGTTTGAAAGATAACCATTTACAGTAATTTTAGAAGAGCCGCCAGTCAGTATCTTACCTATCAGAGTTGTAAAAGGCATAGTGAATCCTAATGCTTTGAACACTTCAATCAGATAACCATGGTTGACTCTATCAAATGCGTGGTCAAAGTCCAAGGAGATCAGCTGTCTCCGTTTATTCTCTACAAGTGACCTACTAATCATATCGCGAATTGCACAGACAGTGTTCAAAATGCTTCTACCCTGAACAGCTTCTGATTGTTGACTGGATGTTACATCTGCTAAAAAATTATTGAGCCGTTGTTTCAAGCATCGAGTGAGTAACTTGAAATCAAAGTTGAGGAGTGTGATAAGTCTAAAGCCGGCTGGTGTCGTTGGTTTTCCCTTCTTTGGGATTAGAACTATTTGACCTTTCTTCAGCTTTTCGATGTTCCTTCCAGGTTTCAGGGCGGTGTTGAGTATCAGCACAATTTCGTCTTTTATGATTGGCCAGAGCTGTACATACAATTCCTTCCCCAAACCATCTATTCCTGGTGATTTATGCGATGCGCTCTGCTGGATTGCTCGATATATTTCGTCTTCCGTTAACTCAGCCATCAGACTGTCTTGTTCACGGTGCTGAAGCCTTCCACGTATTCCATCGAAAAACGTGTGTCGGTGATCAATATTACTTCGCCTCCTCCATACAAGTCTTGAAAGAAGTTTTCAAGTATTTCTTGTATCCGTGGGTGGTCTTGAACAATTTGGGTAGTAAGCTGATGGATATATTTATGTCGACCCCTGCGGCATTCTCGAAGTAAGTGATATATGGAAGGAGCCTAGTCTCTGTTATAATGTTTGTCTCGAGCGCGGATTTTCAAACCTTCTTGGTGTCTTCTGTGTAGTGTTAAAAGCTGAGCTCGTAGCTGCTTGATTCGCTGGTACGTTTGCGGGTAGGTAGGATCTTCAGTACAGAGCTGACGTAAACCTCTGTAATAAAAGTCCGTAGTCTGGTTTAGCAACCGGCGACGTTTGGAACTGTATGCCTTCAATAACCCTATTGTTCGAGGTTTAGTATATAACAACCACCATTCTAATATACCTTGATATCTGTGTATATGCCGTTTCCATCTGGCCCATTCAGTGGACAACTGGTCCTGTAACTCCTCTTCCCGCAAAATATTGCAGTTTAATTTCCATGTACCTCTTCCACGGGCCGGTCCCATAGCCGGTTGTCGTATCTTACAAATATAAGCACTGTGATTCGAAAATTCCACCGGGCATAAATCAACTTCACGTAGCTCTCCTTGTAACTGGGGACTTACGCAAATTTTGTCCTAGCGGGATGCTCCCGCGTGGTAAAAATATGTATATCCAGGGCTGTGAGGTTGCTTCAGTTCCCACGTGTCTTTCAATTGTAAACCTTACATCAGCGCAGCTAAGGCAGGGCAGCCCTGAAATTGACATGTTTGGTCTTTAGGCGAAATTACGGCATTAAAATCGCCTTCGAGGATCATATTACCGTTGTAATGTTGAAGAAGGGGTAAGATTTCTGTCATAAATGAGATTCGTCTTTCGAGTCTGGCGTTCGAGCCCGATGGTGCATAAATATTCACTATCAGTAGATCGTTAATACGAATACTAATACCGCGGGATTTGAAAATCAGAATGGTATCTGTATATTAAATGTTATCCTTGATGTAAATGGCAGTACCACGTTTGTATTCATTAACATTTAAAATTTTCTCATAGCCAGGTATTGATTGCAAGTCCTCCGTAGCTACTTCTTGAAGAAGAGCAATATCAACGTACTGTTCACGCAGAAGTTGCCGTAACAAGAGCTGCTTACTGGGAGCCTGGATACAGTTTATGTTAAGAGATAGTATCGTGTAAGTCAGCAGCATGATCCGAAGAGTGACCATTATATGTCGTCTTCCGAGTTATTATTGGGAAGTGAAATTGACGAGTATGCCTCCTACTCTCGGGCCGGAAGGTTTATTGTTTACTATCTGGCGTTCCATTCAGTATTGTTGTCTTCAGGGTATAGGTTGACAGCCGCACTATTAGAGGTGACATTTCCTGCTCGGGCAAAGAACAGAGGGGTAAGCGGGGGGGGGGGAAGGGTCAGAGGTTGGAGGGTGGGAGAGACTATCTTCTTTCTGCAGCTCTACTCCCTCGTAGACGCGGATCTCTTGTCGTGTAGGGTTTATGTGTTTTTAGTTTTAGTGTGATTTTATCCATGGCGGCTTCTTTGATTGTTGGTTCATGTACCTTTATGCTTTCTTGGGTCCCTGACTCCGTATCCTGAGTTTCCATAAGAGTAGAGGTGTCGTCTTCTTTGTCCGCAACCCACTGCATGCTATTTGTCACTGGATCTTGAGTGGAGTTGTGACTCAGCGATGGGACATCGATATTCCCCTCCTCAGCTGTCTCAAGTACCGTAGCAGTTAACACACTCTCCGCGTCAGTGTTGGGAGGTGTGCGGCGAGTTTCCTGTTGAACGTTGTTGACAAGCAGGCTCTCTGTTCCTACACGGCTATCTATCTTCGGCTGAGTGTTGGCAAATGTTTGTTGTTGCTCGTGTGTGTCCGGTTTTGACTGCTGTGTTTATTGTTGTGTATAGTCCTGACGCACAAAGCATACCCACGCGGTATCCTCTGATCTCAAAACTTGGCCCACCCTGGTAATAATGAGGGTTGTCATTCTGCCCGCCCTAGTGATAATGAGGGTTGTCAGTCGGTTTCTTTCCTCTGGACACAGGAGGCGCGTGTCGTTTAAAAGGCAAGTGAGCTCTGTCAAAAGCAAGGTTGTCATATTTTACGTCGATTATTTAAACATGTTAACATTTAATTTATTCTAAAGTCAAAATATAAATATAAAAACTTGATCATGAACCACAGCACACACCGATATCGCAGAATAATTTGTTTCGTGGTTAACACGTGCGGTGGTCGCAGATGTTGAAAGAAAGAAAGAAAAAACAGGAAGAAGGAATTGGCAAATAAACTCGACAAAGACTAAACTTAAATTGATACCAAATTTGGCCTATTAAAATATTACACGTAATTTCATGCTGCTAATATCAGTGTCTCGCTTTCAGTAAAGAAATGAAAAGTACAACAATTATTTACAATTTGTTTTATGTCGCACCATCACAGATAGGTGTTATGGTGATGATGGGCTAGGAAAGGCCTAGGAGTGGGAAGTGCCCATAGCCTTAATTAAGATACTTCCCCAGCATTTTCCTGGTGTGAAAATGGGAAACCACGGAGAACCATCTTCAGAGCTGCTGACAGTGGGGCTTGAACCCATTATCTCCCCGATGCAAGCTCACAGCGGCGCGCCCCTAACCACACGGCCAACTCGCCCAAAAAAGGAAAAGTAAAATCACGAACGAGGGACTGGGATAATAATAATAATAATAATAATAATAATAATAAAAATAATAATAATATTAATAATTGTCCGCCTCTGTAGTGTAGGAGTTAGTGTGATTAGCTGCCACCCCCAAAGCCCGCATTCGATTCCTAGCTCTGCCACGAAATTTGAAAAGTGGTACGAGGGCTGGAACGGGGTCCACTCAACCTCGCGAGGTCAACTGAGTAGAGGTGGGTTCGATTCCCACCTCAGCCATCCTGGAAGTGGTTTTCCGTGTTTTCCCCTTCTCCTCCAGGCAAATGCCGGGATGGTACCTAAATTAGGGCCACGGCCGCTTCCTTCCCTCTTCCCTGCCTATCCCTTCCAATCTTCCAATCCCCCACCAAGGCCCCTGTTCAGCATAGCAGGTGAGGCCGCCTGGGCGAGGTACTGGTCATTCTCCCCGGTTGTATAATTTCCAGGTGTGATTCCCATGGTCTCCACATCACTGCATGAAGTGAAATGAAAAGCAACACAGTTCACAAATATTAATTAACGAAGCAGAGAAATAATCCAAAACTTTCAAACAGCGAACAAAGCAAGTGTGAATTGTCTGAGCTGAAAACAGAGACTGACGTCTATTTAACAAGAGGTGCATTGGCAACAGAGTTGTGAGGATTTCTGAAGGGGAATGCGAACTTCCGTTTTAAAGCCCACTGCCGTCATAAATCACCCCCTGCTAGGCAAGTGAGTGGCCAGGGAGATCAAACGTTTGCCGAACTCTTTGAATGCCGCTGGGTACGCTTTGCCCGTCTCAGCTATACATATTGCAGTTGGTGAGGCGACCGGACTGACTGGTGTCGGCGAGACGACAGTGGAGTGGCTAAGTGAGTCATCCGTGTGTTGTTGTTCTGCCGCTTGTGGTTGGACTGGGACAGGGTTTTCTACGTATACTATGCTTTTAGATATCCTCCCTGACTCTAGTGCATCTGGTGAGTAACTGTTACAGTCTATATTGGCAACTATCTCACTGAGGAGTCTAGGTCCTGATTTATTGCCGTTCTCACCGCGCCTTACGGGACAGTCTTGTCTAAAATGATCTGTAGCATTGCAAAAAATAAATAAAAATAGAGCAGGATTTCGGTTGCCCGTTGTATACTACCTGCGCCCTGTAGCCCTCTATAGAGACAATGGGAGGTATGGCAGTTTTTAGCTCTATACACATGGCCCTAATTCCACTGTATATATTATAAATACAGGTTGAGGACCACCTCTCATTCCGGATTTCCCTTACCTTTCCATACTTGCTAAAGAAAGACAGTATTCTTTCATTTGGCATTTCTATGGGGAGGTTCTCACTAATTTGCTATCCACGTCTGCACATATTATCACCACATCAGATAGAGAGCCATTAAATTTTCGTACCTGTGAGTGTCCATTGGTTGTAAGATCTTCTCCATTAACAGTTTACTGGTTAACTTGATGTAGACTGTCGTTTCCAAATTGTCAAGTTGTATGGCCTCCAGTTGGTCGACATTCAACTTTAAAGTTTGCTGTATCCACTCGTGTATTTCCGCAGGGCCGGGTTTATTTGTCTTGTCAGGGAAAGCACATTTAATTGTATTCTTCCTGATGCCGTTTGTTGCCATATTCACTTTACGTTATTACACTACAGTATAATAGAACACCACACGTCACACGCAATGAGGCAGAGTCTCGCGAAACGTCCTCTGCCACAGCTGAAGCCGGACTGTGGGTAGTCCCCACCAAAGTCGATATACTGTTCTCAGCACTTCAGAAGTTTTTCGCTTAGCAAGTGGAATATATCACTGGTAAATAATAATAATAATAATAATAATAATAATAATAATAATAATAATAATAATAATAATAATAATAATAATAATAATAATAATAATAATAATAATTCCTTAAATATTTCTCTATAGACTATTCTGAAATAGAACAATTGACAGAGGGAATTTTATTTATTTAAATAGGCCTATTATCAGGTCTGCCTCTGTGGTGTAGTGGTTAGTGTGATTATCTACCACCCTCAGAGGCTCAGGTTCGATTCCCGGCTCTGCCACGAAATTTTGAAAAGTGGTACGAAGGCTGGAACGGGGTCCACTCAGCCTCGTGAGGTTGATTGAGTAGAGGGAGGGGGTTCAATTCCCTCCTCAGCCATCCTCGAAGTGGTTTTCCGTGGTTTCCCACTTCTCATCCAGGCAAATGCCGGGATGGTACCTAACTTAAGGCCACGGTCGTTTCCTTCCCTCTTCCTTGTCTATCCCTTCCAATCTTCCCATCTTCCCAGCTAATAACTGATTAAATGCTTTTACGATTCGTTTATAGCATCAGCCAGTGAAAAAATATACTTCCGCCGATTTAGCGACTATCACACTCAACAAACTAGTGCCAACTCTTCACCTGTGTGCATGTTTGCCATCTCATACCTCTGGACTGTTCTTCAGACATTTCAGCTGACTTGCTGCGTCTGTCTTGTTGTTCTTTTCTTACTAGATTGTTCTCGAATATTTAAGTGACGTAATTGACCTCCCTCCCCTCTTGCGGTTACGCCCGGTTTAGCTGGCTATATAATTTGGCGGGGACTGTCTCCAAATCGTTCACCACTTTGCCGTATCACTGGACGGATGACTGCGACCTTCGGCACCGTTCTACGCAGGTAAGGTAGGTTTTACTCTGTCTGTGTGTATTGAAAGGAACTTTGTATATGTCCATCGGCATGGGTTCAACTAAATTTAATTACTAATACACTAATTAGACGGCAACGCCATCTCTCAGCCCAGGAAGGTCATGACTGAACTTATTGGGGGGTCAACACGCTTCATCAGTGAGTAGCTCTATTATGTTCCTTGTGTTGTAGGCCTACCTCTTATAATATTTATTCTAAAATGGACAGCTCTTCGGACCTGCCAGCTGCGCTGCTCGAATGTTCACGTGTTTTGGAAATATAGACTATATACATCAAACACTCTTTGAGATGATTCCTCAGAACTAGTTTTGGGCGTATGTTTCTGTCTCGAAGGGCTAAAATTGGAACTCCTTCTCTCACGTTCACAAACTAACTGCTGTTTCACCTCCGTTAAACTCTACCGGTGTGCTCTCATCATCTCTTTGAGTGGCAACATTCTCTCTCTAATCCTTCCTCGCCGTTCGTGTTCGAATCTGCCTTAGACAACGTAACTGGAAAGATTGCTTACTGAAACATTTTTTGTACGTTCCAAGGTTCGTTCAGTGTGTGCGTTTTCGTCATTTCACATGGCTTTATGGAGCTTCACCGTATTTAGTTGTGATCTTGGTCCTGGAGTTACTAATTGCGGCAGAATCTAATTCCCTTTGGTGTTAAAATTGTTAGAGCCACGATTGTCTCCCATGACCTTGTATTAAGTTAATATTAGGATAGGTGCTTGATTTTGTAGATTACGATGTTGTTCACTGAGTGATACATCAAGTGTTTCTCCTTTTACATATTATTATTATTATTATTATTATTATTATTATTATTTCATATTTGTTTTGGGTGATTACTGCTCGTCATTATATTTTTTTTAAGAATTTGGAAGTATTAGGTTAAAAAAATATTCAAAATATGGTACTTGGAACCAAATATCGATATGATTATAAGATATGTTATTAAATTGTAAAAATTTATTCTAAACACACATGTGAGATATTTCATAGTTTATGATAGTTTGAAATGAGTAAACGAAAACTTGAGAAGTTCATGAATGAAATGTATGATTGTTAAGTGAGCTTATGTGAGTCTTCCTTCACTCGCCTATTTTACACACCCTCCCGTTTTTTTCTCACTCGAGGTGTCATTTTCGGCACTGTGATACAACGGGGAAAAATTTCATTGTTTTTCTTGTGTTTATTTTGATCCTCGGCCTCTCTAGGGATTCAAGCCTTCTGCTGCACATTGGAAGTCTTTGTTGGCGAAATAGTCTACAATTGTTATTCTATCCGTTTCCATTACCTTCTTTCTTGATCGGATTTCATCCCTACCCCTATAACCTAATATTACGTAATTTCAGAATCTACCATGTTCGAATGCAAATTCACAGGTACGTGACCCGAAACTTGCAACCAACTCACTCGGTACAAAAACTGTTCAGTGATACATATGATTCTCAAGGAATTCCTCAAGATAGGCTGAGAGCAGTCCATTTCTCTTTGCCGAAAGTGTTACGTCGCAAAACGATGCAGTTTTTTATATTGGTGGTGGTTATCCGCGATTTTCAGAGGGAGTTTATTTCATGCATGCATAAATTCATTCATTCATTGTCGTGCATTCATCCATATGGAATTTTCTCACGTTGCCTGCTGGAGTTCAGATTTTAGGCTGAGAGCATTCAATTCATTCAATCATTCAAGCACTCATTCAAGAATGCATGCTCTCTCCCCAGTTGGTGGCTATCCATGATTTGGGGAGAGGACTTTTCATCCACTCATGCATGCATGAAATCCAAATCAGGCGATTCATTAACTTGGTCAGTCAGTCATTCATACAGTAATTGAGTTAATTTATAATGTCTACCGTAAGCTGAGGATAACACTCTCGAGACTTGTGACACAAATAAATTCTTGAACTAACAGGAATTAGTAGGGTTAAGATATAATCTGCTGTCCTAGACTTAGAGTACTGTATATAGCAATATCATTGTCTAGTAAAAGTCTTAGAAACTACAATTTAGAGATCGGGTGTAAATAGTGAGTAGACGTAATTATAATATTTAAGGTAGTAATAGATACACTGGTCCGCCTCTGTGGCGTAGTGGTTAGTGTGATTAGCTGCCACCCCCGGAGGCCCGGGCTCGGTTCTCGGCTCTGCCACGAAATTTGAAAAGTGGTACGAGGGCTGGAACGGGGTCCACTCAGCCTCGGGACTTTATACCGAGGTCAGATTCTTGTGTAAACTAAAGGTTTGATAAGTTGTTGCAACACAAGTGTTTAACCACGTGGCGTATATGTCTGTGATCTTAAGATTTAATGAAATCGCTGTCGAAGAACAGTCCATTGCATAAAATGATATTTGAGTTATTCTGTCACTTGTATTAACATCGTAGCTTCTATGAGCTCCTTACTTTGTTCGAATGATGTTTTCTCGACTCCGAACTACTACACCACGTCCGTATTAGAGAGTGGATATATTTACGTACGTTTAAAATAGATTTATCACTTCCCTTTATTCTATTAAACTGTTTAGTTCCCCCATTAATTTTGCTTACGAACACAATTTGTAAATTTTGCTCCGGTAAAATATGAAGTGGTAGATGTGACTTTAGTTTAGTTCAAGTAAAATCCTTATGCATGGGGATTAAGTGGCACAAATGAGTGGATATGTGGCTATCCCAATGCATTAGAGGCCACGATATACTGAAATGCAAATTTTTTGGAGTTCATTATACTACTATTCCTATAAGCCGTACTGAATTAAATCTCGCAGTATGTTATTTATTTAGTAGAATAAACGTTAACAGATTGAGATATATAAGTAAGCATTCCATGCATCAACCGCTCAACACAGCAAAATCCCTTGATTTACGGGAGCTATCGTTTATATGGCGATAATCTTCTGAGGAGAGGACATTAGTCTCTTCTCTCAGATGCTTTATGTACAGAGTATTAAAATATAGTCGTATAATGGAGACCTTACTTTATACTGTGTGTTCTGGTCAATTTATCCAAAACGTACTAAATACTGAGATATTTTTAAAGATAATCTGGAGAGAATCGCTGATATTGAAAGCTGTTACCTTTCACACTTACGCATACTTCCTTATTTTCGATACAACTTCAACTGTTTCCAGTACGACTGGCTCCACGCATCCTTGACTTAAGGAATCAGAACGACAGGTTGCATAGTCGTTAATGTCAATCGGATAGTTCAAGGTCATTACAATATCGCGTCAAGTAACTGTGATAGTATACCCAGAACAAAGATTTTGGCAAGGTATTGGCGGACGTACTCAGCTCACAACTCTCATTACTATTCGACTATAACCAAGCAACACCTGTCTATCACCACAGTATTATCGTTTTCATTTTCTTGTACATAGTGCACTTGATGTTTTATATAAATCCACCAGAACTGTGCACTCATATATATTTATTCCTTCTTTGCTATAATATCATGTTTCGGTTGTCTTCAATAAAACATTTATGTAAGTGTGTTCTTCTGATGAAGCCGACAGCCACCATATTTGCCACCAAAAGATTTGAAATGAAAAAATTAGAAAAAAAAAACAAAAAAAAAAAAACATTAAAAATCAGGATAGAAAGTTTTGTTCCTGTATTGAGCCTATCTTGTGAATAACTATGTATTTGATTTGTTTCATATTCATGCACTTTTTATCATTACTCGTTTAATTTTGTAGTCATTCGCTAGAATCTCTCTTGATACATTTTGGAGCTCTTGTTATATTAATGCAGAAGATTTTAGGACATATAGTCCAGCCATTTTCGCCCGCTGAACAGTTAGTCCACTAAATTTTGTCATTTCTAATTGAGTGGATGATTTTGCTTCTTTTAGTTGAGTAGACAAAAAATTCCAGACGAAATATCAGAGTGGACAAAACTTGCATTGGACAAAAGTCGTTGCACGAAGTGCCCTGAATGCAAAAATAAAACAAAACAAAGAAACATTGCCCGTGTCCATAGCTTCAGTTACACAGGTGGTAATCATTATTAGCCTGTCTAATGAGAGCAACCAGGATATTTCTAATAATTATATATTAAATTTTGTGTTTAGAAATCTATATATCTATATATATAAAATAACTTGTCCTGACTGACTGACTGACTGACTGACTGATTCATCATCGCCGAGCCAAAACTACTGGACATAAAGAAATGAAATTTTGGGGATATATTCATATTAAGATGTAGGTGCTCGCTAAGAGAGGATTTTTGGATATTCCGTTGCTAAGGGGGTGAAAAGGGGGGTGAAATTTTAAAATGAGTGTAGCCATATCTCAAAACTTTAAAAGTTTACAGATGTAAAAATTGGTATTTAGAATCTTCTTTAAAATTAAAGAAACACGTATTTTTTTGTTTTCAGAAAATCCCAATAGGAGTGAAAAGGGGTGAAAAGGGGGTTGAATGCCTTTAATGAGGCTACTTATATCTCAGAAACTGAAGATATTACAGACCTGAAAATTGGTGTTTGGGATCTCCTTTAAAAATAAAGAAACACGTATTTTTTAGTTTTTGGAAAATCCAATTAATGGCGGTTAAACAGGAGTGACAAATTGGGGTGAATTTTTTGAAAGAATATATCTACAGAATATCTTGGAAACGTAAAATGTTACAGATGTAAAAAGTGGGTGTTTGGAATCTCCTGTAAATGTAAAGAAACATAGGTGATTTGTTTTAGGAAACTCCGCTTAAGGGGAACTCAAAAGGGGGTGAAATTTTAAAATGAGAATTTTTACAGTATATCTAAAAAAACTTAACATGTTACAGAAGTGAAAATGGTATTTTTATCTCTATTAAACATAAAGAAACGTGTATTTTTAGTTTTCGGAAATACCACTCGGATGGAAGGGGGGTGGGGGTAAAAGTGACTGAAAATGGTGTTGAATTCTTTTAATTAGGCTACTGAAATCTCAAAAATGAAGATGTTACAGACGTGAAATTTGATATTTGCAATCTGCTTTAAAAGTAAAGAAACACGTATTCTCTGAAAATCCCTTGAAGGCGTGGGGGGGGGGGGAGGTGAAAGAATTGAAAAATTAATTGACTTAATTCTATGAGAATACATACATCTAATAAATATAAAGTTGTTACAGACGTGAAAATTCGTATTTTGATCTCCTTTAAAAACAAAGAAAAACGCATTTGGTGGGGAAACCATCTTGGAGGGCGGGAGTGTAAAGGAGTTGAATTCCTTTCATGAGGACACATAAATCAAAAACTCTGAAGAAGTTAGAGTCGTGATAATTGGTATTTAGAAGATCCTTTACTATTAAAGAAACAAGTATTTTTTGAGGGGAAAATTCACTTCGGGGGGGGGGGGAGTATTGTGAAATGAAGTGAAAAAAGTAAATTATTTTTATGTGATACTTATATTTCAAAGCTGAAGGTAATAGACGTGAACATTGGTGTTTGGAATCTCCTTTAAACATAAAGAAACAAGCATTATTTTAATATTTTTAGGGGGGGGGGTGGCGGTAAATAAACTTAACGGCGTTGGGGTGTAGAAGGAGGTGTATCCAATTGATTTTACTGTTATTAATGTACTTATAAGTATCCTCCGTTGCTCAGGCGGCAGCGCGCCGGCCTCTCACAGCTGGGTGCCGTGGTTCAAATCCCGGTCACTCCATGTGACATTCGTGCTGGACAAAACGGAGGCTGGACAGGTTTTTCTCCGGATACTCCGGTTTTCCCTGTCATCAGCCATTCCAGCAACACATAATAGTAAAAATAATAATAATAATAATAATAATAATAATAATAATAATAATAATAATAATAATAATATTCCGGACCGTCGTCAAATGTGCGGACCGCGCTGGTAACGGCTCCTGGACAAATGACTAAGAATGCAGCCCGGCCGCGGGTTCAGTGCCGCCAAGGCACCCAATATGACACCACGCCGGATCTCCTGAAGGATGTTATCCATATTAAAAATGATTATAGGAAAAGATGGCAAAGATTTACGGACCCAACTGACCGGGAGGAATATCTGAGCCTAGCCCGGGAAGTACGAAATCGATTGCTGGAAAGGAAGATTGAAAAATGGGAGGAAACGTGCCGTGAAATAATAGAAAACCAGTCAGATCGGGAATTTTGGTGGATTCTCGCAGAAAACGAGTCAGTTCGCGAATTTCGGGGGATTATATATCTAAAACAATAAACATTCAATTATAAATTTCAGTATAATACCGTAGCGAAGCACGGGTATCTTGCTAGTATATATATAAAATAACTTGTCCTGACTGACTGACTGACTGACTGACTGACTGACTGACTGATTCATCATCGCCGAGCCAAAACTACTGGACATAAAGAAATGAAATTTTGGAGATATATTCATATTAAAATGTAGGTGCTCGCTAAGAGAGGATTTTTGGATATTCCGTCGCTAAGGGGGTGAAAAGGGGGGTGAAATTTTAAAATGAGTGTATCTATATCTCAAAACTTTAAAAGTTTACAGGTGTAAAAATTGGTATTTAGAATCTTCTTTAAAAATAAGGAAACACGTATTTTTTTGTTTTCAGAAAATCCCAATAGGAGGGATGAAAAAGGGTGAAAATGGGGGAAAATGGGTTGAATGCCTTTAATCAGGATACCGGTACTTATATCTCAGAAACTGAAGATATTATAGACCTGAAAATTGAGATTTGGGATCTCCTTTAAAAATAAAGAAACACGTATTTTTTTGTTTCTGGAAAACCCAATTAAGGGGGGTGAAAAGGGGGTTATATTTTAAAATGATTGTATCTATATCTCAAAACTTTTAAAAGTTATAGATGTAAAAATTGGTATTTAGAATCTCCATTAAAAATAAAGAAACACGTATATTTCGCTTTCGGAAAATCGTAATAGGAAGGGTGGTAAAGGTTGAAAAAGGGGTCGAATGCATTTCATGAGTCTACTTATATTTCACAACCTGAAGATATTACAGACCTGAAAATTGGTGTTTGGGATCTCCTTTTAAAATAAAGAAACACGTATTTTTGTCTGTGGAAAATATAATTAATGGGGGGTGGGTTGAAAAGGGGGTGATTTTTTAAAATGAGTGTATCTATATCTCAAAACTTTTTAAGTTTATACATGTAAAAATTGGTGTTTAGAATCTCCTTTAAAAATAAAAAAACACGTATTCTTTTGTTTTCGGAAAATCCCAATAGGAAGGGTTTAAAAGGGTGAATAATGGGTTGAATGCCTTTCATGAGGCTACTTATATTTCAGAACCTGAAGATATTACAGACCTGAAAATTGGTATTTTGGATCTACTTTAAAAGTAAAGAAACACGCATTTTTTCGTTTTTGGAAAATCCAAATATTGGGGGTGAAAAGAGGGGGTGAATTTTTTAAAATGAGTGTGTCTACATCTTAAAACTTTAAAATTTACAGATGTAAAAATTGGTAGTTAGAATCTCCTCAAAAAATAAAAGAACACGTATTTTTTTTGTTTCCCGTAAATCCTAATAGGAGGGGTGTAAAAGGGTGAAAAATGGGCTGAATGCCTTTAATGAGGATACACATATCTCATAAACGAAAGATATTACAGAACTGATAATTTGCATATGGGATCTCCTTTAAAAATAAAGAAACACGTATGTTTTAGTTTTTGGAAAAGCCAATTAATGGCGGTTAAACAGGAGTGACAAATTGGGGTGAATTTTTTGAAAGACTATCTACAGAATATCTTGGAAACGTAAAATGTTACAGACGTAAAGAGTGGGTGTAAATCTCCTGTAAATGTAAAAAAATATAGGTGATTTGTTTTTGGAAACTCCACTTAAAGGGAACTCAAAAGGGGTGAAATTTTAAAATGAGAATTTTTACAGTATATCTAAAAAAACTTAGCATGTTACAGAAGAGAAAAATGGTATTTTTTTATCTCTATTAAACATAAAGAAACGTGTACTTTTAGTTTTCGGAAATACTACTTGGTTGGAGGGAGGGGGGGGGGTAAAAGTGACTGAAAATGGTGATGAATTCTTTTAATTAGGCTACTAATATCTCAAAAATGAAGATGTTACAGACGTGAAATTTGATATTTGCAATCTGCTTTAAAAGTAAAGAAACACGTATTCTCGGAAAATCCAAAGGAGGGGGGCGGGGGGGGGGGTGAAAGAATTGAAAAATTAATTGACTTAATTGTATGAGAATACATACATCTAATAAAAACTAAAGTTGTTACAGACGTGAAAATTCGTATTTGGACCTCCTTTAAAAACAAAGAAGAACGCGTTTTGGTGGGGAAACCATCTTGGAGGGCGGGAGTGTAAAGGAGTTGAATTCCTTTCATGAGGACACATAAATCAAAAACTGAAGAAGTCAGAGTCGTGATAATTGGTATTTAGAAGATCCTTAACTATTAAAGAAACAAGTACTTTTTGCGGGAAAATTCACTTAGGGGAGGGGGGGGGGGGAAGGAGTGTGAAAGGAAGTGAAAGAAATTGAATTATTTTTATGGGGATATTTACATCTCAAAACCGAAGGTAATAGACGTGAACATTGGTGTCTGGAATCTCCCTTAAACATAAAGAAACAAGCATTCTTTTAAATTTGTTGATGGGGGGGGGGTGGCGGTAATTAAACTTAACGGCGGTGGGGGGTGGGGTGTAGAAGGAGGTGAGACCAATTGATTTTACTGTTATTAATGTACTTATCAGGATCCTCCGTTTCTCAGGCGGCAGCGCGCCGGCCTTTCACAGCTGGGTTCCGTGGTTCAAATCCCGGTCACTCCATGTGGCATTCGTGCTGGACAAAACGGAGGCGGGACAGGTTTTTCTCCGGATACTCCGGTTTTCCCTGTCATCAGCCATTCCAGCAACACATAATAATAATAATAATAATAATAATAATATTCCGGACCGTCGTCAAATGCGCGGACCGCGCTGGAAACGGCTCCTGGACGGGTAATGACTAAGAATGCAGTCCGGACGCGGGTTCAGTGCCACCAAGGCACCCAATATGACACCACGCCGGATCTCCTGAAGGATTTTATCCATATTAAAAATATTATAGGAAAAGATGGCAAAGATTTTCAAACCCAACTGACCGGGAGGAATACCTGAGTCTAGCCCGGGAAGTACGAAATCGATTGCTGGAAAGGAAGATTTAAAAATGGGAGGAAACGTGCCGTAAAATCATAGAAAACCAGTCAGATCGGAAATTTTGGTGGATTCTCGCAGAAAACGAGTCAGATCGCGAATTTCGGCGGATTATGTATCTAAAACAATAAGCATTCAATTATAAATTTCAGTATAATACCGTAGCGAAGCACGGGTATCTTGCTAGTATATATATATATATTTTGCTAGTTGCTTTACGTCGCACCGACACACATAGCTCTTATGGCGACGATGGGACAGGGAAGGTCTAGGAGTGGGAAGGAAGTGACCGTGGCCTTAATTAAGGTACAGCCCCAGCATTTGCCTGGTGCGAAAATGGGAAACGACGGAAAACCATCTTCAGGGCTGCCGACAGTGGGGTCCGAACCTGCTCTCTTCAGAATACTGGATACTGACCGCACTTAAGCGGCTGCAGCTATCGAGCTCGGTTAGAAATATTTCAAGACATTGGTAAGTATAACTGAATTCCGCTATTTGACAGTAAATTGTTTTCAACTACTTTCTAGGTAAAGTTTGGTGACGAATGTTGTGAAAAAGCGTGTTCTTTAGGAAAGAGAGAGGCAATTTTATCCTCCCCATAGATTGTTGTCAAAACGTTTGCTGTAGATTTTTTGAATTGCAATTCAAGTTATACTAAACAGATTACTCTCATGGACTTGTATGTTATTTTCGCAAATCAGTTGGGAGAACAACGTACAAGGCTACCTGAATATATTGGTTTATATGTCAAGATTTTAAACCGGAACCACGTTCTTTGGAGATATACGGTACTATAAATGAAGGAGGATATTTTGGAAGAAATGAAGTAAATAATCTTTGTTAATGTATTTGATTTGTGTAGGTATTCGGATCGAAATAGTGATTATACACTGCGAAATATATTTATTACGTAATTCAATCGTTACATACAAAGCACTTGCATTTCGGATTTAGAAGGTTCAAATCTCACTGTCAGCAGCTCTTGTCTGTTGTTACCCATTTTTTCACCAGGAAATGGTGGAGTTGTACCTAAATCAATGCCACGGTCACTTGTTTCCTACTCCTATCCCATCGTCGCCATAAGACCTATCTGTGTCCGTACGACGTAAAGCAGCTTGTGAATACAAAGCAAACGTCTGTAATTCATTGTTTTAAAATAAGCTTTACAAATTGCATGATTAGAGATGGGAGATCACAATTATGGCAATAATGTTGTCAGTCCTGTATAGTAACTCAAGTAATAATAATAACTCTCCTTCAATTGGTACCATCACCTCATAGAATATTGGCGCACATTATGGAGTATTTACTGTATCTTCATTTTTCACTTGCTATATTAGAGTTCCCGTACAGTGGATGTCAAACCACTGTCTGGGGTTCTGCAATCAGAACTCCACCCAAGTCTAACATTTCCCTTCTGTCTTGTCTTCTGTGATCAGTTGTAGCAGCCTATATTTGTCATTTACGAAGATCTGACCGAAGTAGACTGCCTTCCTGTGTTTTGTGACGGTTCGAATGTTACATGATTTTCCGGCACGAATGAGTACTTCATCTTTTGTGATGCGGTCTGACATGGAATATTAATACATAAGTTATTTAAAATTACTTATTTTCGGTGATATTTGGTAGAATAAGGGTTTGAAACAATAACATAATAAGGATATGCGGTGACGGAATATTAAGCATTTATTATTATTATTATTATATTATTATTATTATTATTATTATTATTATTATTATTATTATTATTATTATTATTATTATTATTATTATTGCGTTCCGGCCTTCTAAGGACCACGTTACAATTTCAGTTCTTCCTCCTTAGTTCTTTCCTTTTAGTTCTTTCCTTTTCTTCCAGTATTCTTTCATTGTTTCACTGTGCTTCTTTTTCCTGTCTTCAGTCCACTTTGTGCCTGTTTTCTTTTCCTTCCTCCCTTGGAATCCTTCAATTTGTAAGACTTTCTTCCTAAAAATCTTTCTTTCCAATAATTCTTCTTCTCGTATGTTATTCCTTTCCAGGTCTTTCTTGACTTCTTGAATCCAGGTGGTAGTTGATTTCTTTTCCCAAATGTACTTGAAGATTCGTTTAATTAGTCTATTGTCATCCATTCTGTAAATGTGTCCACGAAATAGCAATCTCCTTTTTCTTATTGTTTCTGATATGTTTTCTATCATTGTTACTTCTTAATTTCCAAAACTCTGCAATTCTTAGTGGACCTAATATTTTCCTTATAATTCTTCTTTCTAATATTTCTAATTTATCGAGCTTGTAGTTCAGTGCTAGACATTCGCTGGCATAAAGGCATTCCGGTTTCACTACTGTGTTGTAGTGCTTTATTTTAAGTTTTCTTGATAAGCACTTTTTTGTTATAAGTATTCATAGTTATACCGTAATTATTATTATTATTATTATTATTATTATTATTATTATTATTATTGCTGGGGGGATTTACGTCGCACCGACACAGATAGGTCTTATGGCGACGATGGGATAGGAAAGGCTTAGGAGTTGGAAGGAAGCGGCCGTGGCCTTAATTAAGGTACAGCCCCAGGATTTGCCTGGTGTGAAAATGGGAAACCACGGAAAACCATTTTCAGGGCTGCCGATAGTGGGATTCGAACCTACTATCTCCCGGATGCAATCTCACAGCCGCGCGCCTCTACGCGCACGGCCAACTCGCCCGGTATTATTATTATTATTATTATTATTATTATTATTATTATTATTATTATTATTATTATTATTATTCTCGTTTCTGTCTTCTTTGGACCACTCTATTTCAACTGCTTTCTTCTACTATTTTTCACATTTGCCCAGTCTTCCCACATTCTTCTTCGGTGAGCATCCCCCCGTTCTTCGATCGACTTCTTGCAGGTTTCATTTTGGGTTTTGGCTAAATCCTCTGTACTTCCCCAAGTTTCTTCTTCAAAGAGTCACCTCATGTGAGATCTTCAATTCTTGTAGGTCATTTTCCACATGTATAAACCAGATCCCTTTGGTTTTCTTTCCCGCTAAATAGGCACAGATTCGATTGGACGATCTTCCGGAGCTCATCCGTGTGAAGTGGCCACAGAAAGAGATTCTCCTTTTGCGTATGGTGTCCGTTATCTTCCCCACGTGTAGATACAGTTAATCGTTGTTTATTATTGTTATTGATTAGACTTCACGACTGCTATCGTGATGAATCTAAGAATAATATCTCCGAGCTTGTAGGTCGTGGTCCAATTGCGTTTCTATCTCTTATATTGCTATGTTTATTATTATTATATTATTATTAGTATTATTATGACTTTAGAGGCAAACAATCTCAGTTAAACTATCACAGAATGTACAATAACGCTACATACTAAAAACCCACATGCCCAGGGGACTGATAGCCGAAAATATCCTTCGTTCTTGTTATGGATCATTAGCCGCTGAACTGGTGAGTGTTGCAGTGCAGAAGGACGGCATAGACTCATTGTGTCACCAGCTGTTATTCATACATAAATCATTAGTTACTCCGCACCGTACGCTGCAATTTTAGTTGAAGTGTTACGTCAGTTTCCATTGTCATTTCGTCATTGTCACCTCTCATTCTCTGCCAGTGCGTTATGCAGCACTGCTCTAGGAGAATGATTATGGCATTGCTAGTGGGATATACACTTTCATGTGTCTTGTACCTAACCACAATCGGGTGTTAGTATTCCTGTCTGCCAGACCACAATACGTAAAATTACGATGTGATGATGAAATTTGGGACAGTCTCTATACAATCCATGTCATTTCTGGGACTGTAATGATATCTGTGGAATATTTAGACAGAATGTTCCATTTAGTGGGGATTTTATCCATGCCCACATGTTTTTTTCCGTTAGTACAGTGGCACTGTGTGGGGTAGCAGAAGAACACTTCGTAATGATTTTCGTTTCAGTGGCGGATTACACTTTGTTGATACTGGATACCGATACTGGAATAACTGGAAAGACTTGAAGTACTTACAACAACTGTACCCGAGATCAGGATCCATTCCTGATATTGTTTCTGAATTACGTAAAGGATTTCTTCAGATCAGGATGACGGTGCAACACGATTTAGCACACGATTTTGTTTCAATGTTTTGCAATTCAGTTTGCTTTATTTCGTACCGACATAGATATGTCTTATGGCGAGGATGGGATGGAATATTGCTAGGAGATAGAAGGAAGCAGCGGTGGTCTTAATTAAGGTACAGCCGCAGCGTTTCAGTGTGCTTAACGGACATTTAAAACACCACAGTTCTAGCCCTGTAAGGCAAGCAACTCAATAAGGATATGAGCTACGAATTTTAGGTAAATAAAATATAATAAAGTATGAGAATATATTCTCTATTTATTCCTAAAAATTACAATCCATTTCTTAATCATCGTTATCCCGTCGACTAGATTAGCAGTTTGCCTTTTTCTACCACTACGAGCGCTAATGTGAGTTAATGCAGAGTTTCAGAAAAGCACCACTACGAGCGCTAATGTGAGTCAATGTGGAGTTTCAGTTAAGCAACCACTACGAGCGCTAATGTGAGTCAATATAGAGTTTCAGAAAAGCACCACTACGAGCGCTAATGTGAGTCAGTGCAGAGTTTCAGTTAAGTACCACTACGAGCGCTAATGTGAGTCAATACAGAGTTTCACTTAAGCACCACTACGAGCGCTAATGTGAGTCAGTGCAAAGTTTCAGTTAAGCACCACTACGAGCGCTAATGTGAGTCAATATAGAGTTTCACTTAAGCACCACTACGAACGCTAATGTGAGTCGATGCAGAATTTCACGTAAGCCCTTATAACTACATTTGGTGTGGACATTATTCAAATAATCAAAATTAAAATGCCTGAGGGTACAGAAAGAATTATGTAGGCGTAAGTAAGTTAATTTGGCTATGATATGAATAAAAAAAGAAAACGAGTAGAAAACAAGGGATTTTAGGCTTTTTTCCGGAACTGCACTTAGGCGAAGTGATTTTCGAATTTTTTTTTTTTGTTTGATAGAGCTGTCCCACGCTCACAAGTTGAAACGTTCAACTTTCGGTACAATTGAAGAAACTGCTTAATTTTACGTTTTTCGTAATATAGGGCCCCCTACTTTGCTAAGAAATGTTTTCAATATTAAAACTTTGAAAATAAATTATTGCATTGGTGTTTCAAAAATTCAAATTATTTTAGGTAGGGCATGAAGTATTTTATCACTCTTCCCAAATCTCTGTAGATACTGATAAATGCCTAACTACTTATAATGGCACGGGTATCGTCGGCGAGCGGATTAAATATTGCGCGATATGTTTTTAAATCTTCTTCCTGGTCTTTCTCCAATTTCTTGAGGTCGGTAATTGATTTGGATATTGCTGAATTTTATGGCTGGATGAATTTCCTGACGCCAACCTCCTATGTGGGAGGATATATTCAATATTGCGTGTTTCTATGGTGAGGGGGAAGTGCAGTGTATTGCATTTAGATGACGATAAGTGTATTAAGACGAACGAAAATACCCAGTCCCTGAGCCAGAGAAATTAGTTATAAGAAGTTGAAATCGTCGGCCTGGCGAGGAATCGTACCTAAGGCACTCTTAGGCTGAGAATTCAATCAAGTAGCGAGACGGTATAAGTCATTATATAATTTCAAAAAAATATCGTTTTAGTACCTGTGATGGAAATCCCATTTCGTTGCGAAATATTAACATACAAACTTTATAAAATGTATAGGTGATTTCTAGGCTTTTAAAATGGAATATTTGTTTCATGAATGAATCTTAAGCATGCGAAATTTTGTGTACGCAGTATGTGTAATTGTGCCGGCCCCGTGGTGTAGGGGTAGCGTGCCTACCGCTTACCCGGAGGCCCAGGGTTCGATACCCGGCCAGGTCAGGGATTTTTACCTGGACCTGAGGGCTGGTTCGAGGTCCACTCAGCCTGCGTGATTAGAATTGAGGAGCTGTCTGACGGTGAGATAGCCAGGTATAACGGCCGAGAGGATTCGTCATGCTGACCACACGACACCTCATAATCTGCAGGCTTTCGGGCTGAGCAGTGGTTGCTTGGTAGGCCAAGGCCCTCCAAGGGCTGTACTGCCATGGGGTTTGGGGTATGTGTAGTTGTTGGAGCTCTAACTATAGGCAGATTACTACATTTAAGCCATCCTCAGGCATAGAGTCACTATCAGAAGAATTCCGAGTGAAAATGGAAACGGGTAACGTTTGGACGTAGATTTTAGTCAACTATGAGGATAGAAATGCCTTTGCTGGTAGGACCTAGTGTTTACAGTGCACTATGTCTTCTGGTATAGGCTAGAGCAATTTTGTTACTTTCATAGATCTGTCTCTGTCTTATCCTTGGCTTTGACAATATGAAAGTGACTGAGGTATGAGCGATGCTAGTAATGCCGTTCCTTATACAGCCAGTCCCTGCTATGAATGGTGTGAAAATGTTGCTCATGTTGGTGTATGCATTTCAGTGGGCTTGGCAGACTGACATGTAATAGCAACTTTGGCTCGGTGAGGAAAGCAACGGGAAACTATCTCACTCCTCATTTCCCTAGCACGCCTCTTCAGTGATGCCTAGGCCATCTATGACAGCTGATGGCAGAGCTGTTGAGGATCCCACCAGCGGCATCGCTGACGGACTGAACATATATACACGAGGATAGAAGCGGGATAAGCGGGACAACCTCGCATGCGTTTGACTTTCAAGAGGTGCGGCTTTTGACGCCGCGCACTCATAAATCATTCATAATCGATTGATATCTTCTCTGGAAGTGAGTAAGGTGTTTTTAGCCGGGCTGAGTGGTTCAGACGGTTAAGGGCGCGTCCCTCTGACCCCAACTTGGCAGGTTCAATCCTGGTTCAGTCCGGTGGTATTTGAAGGTGCTCAAATACGTCAACCTCGTGTCGGTAGATTTACTGGCACGTAAAAGAACATCTGTGGGATAAAATTCCGGCACTTCGGCGTCTCCGAAAACAGTCAAAGGTAGTTAGTGGGACGTAAAATCAATAACATTATTAACATTATAATAATTATTTGGGGATATTAGGTCGTGTAATATTAAATACCAGCTGACGCGTTTCGATCCTTCGACCAGGATCGTCTTCGGAGCAGTAACAAAGCACAATGGCAACTGTCACTCCATAGTAACCAGACTCAAGACAGAGAGACCCTGTTAGAAATATAGTTCATTCCAGGGCCTCCAGAGTCACGGAGAAAGATGTTGACGAGTCAACTATGGAGGGTAGCCATGATCTACTCAGTATATAGGCGTCAGCTTTGTTGAAATTTTTCGGGCGTTTGCAATTTCTCTCGCCTCATGAATGATTCTGGGAATAAAATGTTTCTCTTTACAAATGACAGAAGTTTCATCAAACATTATTTGATGGTCATTATGTATGGCATGTTCTGCCACAACAGACTTCTCTGGCTGGCAAAGACGTAAGTGCCTGTGATGTTCTTTAACCCTTGTTGCTACCTCCCTACATGTTTGGCCAACATAAACCGATCCACAGGAGCAAGGAATCATACATATTCCAGCGCAGTTTAAACCAATAGGAACTTTGACAGATCGCAAACAATTACCTAAGATGATATTAGGCTTAAAAATGGTCTTGATAATTGTGCTTTTAGAGAATATTGCCAATCCTATCCGTGACAGATTGTACGTATGGCAAGAAGGCCAGAATCAAAGGACGAGAATCACGTGACAATCTGCCTTTACATTTAAAAGGTGATATTAATCTTTAGAATTTTACATTAAGAAAGAAGTTTTAAACCTTCCCCTTATGTCCCTGGAGCTATCACATATTAAAAGATGTGTGCCATTACTTTAAGCTGTTGGGCCTTTCGACGACGGCAAGGTTGCCCCTGCCCCTGCTATGCAGTACATACACTTAGACCAGAGCGATGACAATACGGCCATAAAGCGCCCAGCCTTTATAGCAATTCAAGGCGAAGGTTCCCGAACTCTCTTGAACTAGGCAGAATGCCTATACGCACTCCCAATTTTAATTGGCTACAAATATATATTCAGAAATTTCTGATTGGTTCATAACCTAAGGAAGAAGGAAACCGTAGTAGTGCTGACAATCTCAGCACATAAAAAAATTACAAGCACTTCAGGTTTACCAACTTAGACAATAGAAAATTCCCTGAAAATATTAATTGTCCGTCCTCCCGCCAGAGAGGGCACATAGGCCGATATGCGCCGTTCAAATGGATGGAGGAGGTGTACCTCCGGTACAGTTATTATTATTATTATTATTATTATTATTATTATTATTATTATTATTATTATTATTATTATTATTATTATTATTATTATTTAGAATTTGCTTTATGTCGCACCGGCACAGATAGGTCTTATGGTGACGATGGGATAGGAAAGGCATAGGAGTGGGAATGAAACGGCCGTGGCCTTAATTAAGGTACAGCCCCAGCATTTGCTGGTGTGAAAATGGGAAACCACGGAAAATCATCTGCAGGGCTTCCGACAATGGGGTTCGAACCTACTATCTCCCGAATGCAAGTTCACAGCTGTGTGCCCCTAACCGCACGGCCAACTCACCCAGTATTATTATTCTTATTATTACGTCTATTATTGACTAACCCTTTAATCTATAACGTTGGCATATAGAGAACGTGCAGATATTAGCTTGTATTCGGAAGGTAGTGGGTTCGAACCTTACCGTCGGAAGGCCTGGTGACGTTTCTTCCGTTCCTCCCCATTTTCATAATAAATAATATCATGGATTTTACGTTCCACCAAGTACTTTCTTACAGTCGTCGGAGATGCATTTTCTGCGTTCACACTAGGCTAGTGTTGGAGCTGTACCGTAATTAATGCCACGGTCGCTTTCTTTCCAGTCCTATGCAGCCGTCGCCATAAGCTCTCTCTCAATCGGTGCGACGTAAAACCAATAGCAAAGATATAAAAATAAATGGGAGCTTCGCGTGGTTACGACTTTCTGATCCACTGTATATTTCTTGTTTTTTTGACCACATTCAATGCCTGCCATATAATACAGCACCTCAGTTGACTTCACGAGGCTGGGTAAACTCGCTTCCAAACCTCTGATTGATTTGAAAAAAACGAGGATGACTCGAGAATATGGGTAAGAAGATGAAACACTACCTTTCACCCCGAGGCTGACTGAATACAACACATCTCTGGCTACCTATTATTATTGATTAACGTTATCATCTGACTACTTGACTGTATGGCCAGCGTAGCATTTTTTGGTTCATAGAATCCCGGGTTCGATTCCTGACTGGGTCGGGGTTTTTAACTGCGTCTTGTTAATTATACTGATTCGCGGACTCAGTGTTTGTCCCAATCCACTCCTCTTCATATACACAGAGTACACCACACTACCAACCACCACAAAAACACGTGGCAGTAAATTGATCCCTTCATATAGGGTCAGCGTCAGGTAGGGATCTGGCTGTAAAACTGGTTTAACTTCACGTGTGCAACCATCAGCTTGCGGGGAAAGCGGCAGAAAAAGAATCTTCATTACCATTTTCATCTCTGTATCATTAGCTCCCTCTGTTGGTCAGTTTTAAAGTGTCGGCCTCGTGGGTTCAAACCCGTCGAATCGGTACCCCATGTAATAGAGGCATGTGATACATTTAGTCTTTAGGCGGCAAAATTAACTAAACATTAGAATAAGTTTGCCCAATAATGTGTGGCTTTCTCAGTCATCCAGTAGAGCAAAACAAACCTCATGGTATTACGGTACCGATGAGCCTTGGCCTACCAAGCGACCACTGTTGTCTTAAGGTCTGAAAGTTACTAAGTGACGTGTGGTTAGGGAGATGAATCCTCTCGGGCATTAGTTTTGCTTTCTAGACCGGAGCCACTATCTCATCGTCAAATAGCTCATAAAATGTTCTTAAGTAGGCTGAGTAGACCTCGAACCAGCTCTCAGATCAGAGTGAAATTCCTTGGCTTGGCTGGAAATCGAACTTTGGATCTCTCGGAAACACACAAGATCACTACCATTATTCCACGAGACGTAAAACGGAACGTTGAAATTGACATGTAGACAGCGTAAATATCATCTGACATTAACTGAGTCGACAGTGAAAGAGAACGGCTTCCTTTCTAACAAATCAGACCAAAATGCCCTCATGTAGTACCCAGTCCATATTATCATTATTACACTATTATTATTATTATTATTATTATTATTATTATTATTATTATTATTATTATTATTATTATTATTGTTGTTGTTGTCCGACTCCTTGGCTAAATGGTCAATCAATCAATCAATCAATCAATCAATCAATCAATCAATCAATCAATCAATCAATCAATCAATCAATCACTACTGATCTGCATTTAGGGCAGTTGCCCAGGTGGCAGATTCCCTATCTGTTGTTTTCCAACCCTTTTCTTAAATTATTGCAAAGAATCTGGAAATTTATTGAACATCTCCCTTGGTGAGTTACTTCAATTCCTAACTGCCCTTCCTATAAACGAATATTTGCCCCAATTTGTCCTCTTGATTTTCAACTTTATCTTCATATTGTGATCTTTCCTACTTTTAAAGACATCACGCAAAGTTATTCGTCTACTGATGTCATTCCACGGCATCTCTCCACTGACAGCTCGGAGCATACCTCTTAGTCGAACAGCTTGTCTCCTTTCTCCCAAGTCTTCTCAGCCCAAACTTCGCAACATTTTGGTAACGCTACTCTTTTGTCGGAAATCACCCAGAACAAATCGAGCTGCTTTTCTTTGTTGTTTTTTTTTTCAGTTCCTGAATGAATAAACCTGGTGAGGGTCCCATACACTTGAACCATACTCTAGTTGGGTTCTAACCAGAGACTTATATGCCCTCTCCTTTACATCCTTACTACAACCCCTAAATACCCTCATAATCACGTGCAGAGATCTGTGCCCTTTATTTGCAATCATATTTATGTGATTACTCCAATGGAGATCTTTCCTTATATTAACACCTAGGTACTTACAATGATCCCCAAAAGGAACTTTCACCCCATGAACGCAGTAATTAAAACTGAGAGGACTATTCCTATTTGTGAAACTCACAACCTGACTTTTAACCCCGTTTATCATCATACCATTGCCTACTGTCCATCTCACAACATTATCGAGGTCATTTTGCAGTCGCTCACCATCTTGTAACTTATTTATTACTCTGTACAGAATAACATCATATGCAAAAAGCCTTATCTCTGATTCCACTTCTTTACACATATCATTGATATATATATAAGAAAACATAAAGGTCCAATAATACTGCCTTGAGGAATTCCCCTCTTAATTATTACAGGGTCAGATAGAGCTTCGCCTACTCTAATTCCCTTAGAAACATAGCCACCCAGTGCAATAACCTTTCCTAAACACAAACTGCCGTCTATAAAATCAGTTATTAATTTCACAACCATGCCTAATATAATAAGAAAGAATGCTTTCCCAAAGCTTACACTGGCCTGTAGTTTTCAGCTTTATGTCTACACCCTTTACTTTATACACAGGGGCTACTATAGCAACTCTCCATTCATTTGGTATAGCTTCTTCATGCAAACAATAATCAAATAAGTACTTCAGATACGGTACTATATCCCAGCCCATTGTCTTTAGTATATGCCCCGAAACCTTATCAACTGCAGCTGCTTTTATAGTTTTAACTTTTGTATCTTACTGTAAATGTCATTGTCGTCATACCTAGTTAAATTTCAATACTTCTATAGTATTAGTCACCTCCTCTGTCTGGACATAATCGTTGTAACCAACAATCTTTACATACTGCTGACTGAATACTTCTGCCTTTTGAAGATCCTCGCATACACACTCCCCTTGTTCGTTAATGATTCCTGGAATGTCCTTCTTGGAACTGTTTCTGCCTTAAAGAACCTGTACATACTATTACATTTTTCACTAAAATTTGGCAGCGCACTGGCTTTCCGTTCAGAGGACCTCGGCTTCGATTTCCGTATAGTTAATTTCTCTGGTGCGGGATCTGAGGGCATGTGATCGTCTTAATAACAATCTTCATCTACATGAAACTCACACTCTGCCAACCAGTACCGAAACACGCAATAGTGAATATATCCCTTCACGTAAGGGCATTTACCCGTGAAACTGGGCTCAATACAAGTCAGTTTTAGCCAGACGATTGGAAAAAGTCCTGGAAGTAAATTATTATTTTGCTAATAGTTTGACGTTGGACTAACGCATCGAAGGTTTTCGGCGATGCAAGGATAGGAAAGGCTAGGAATGAGAAGGTAGCGGCAGAGGCCTTAAATCGAGGTACAGTCACATAACTTGCTAGGTGTGAAAATGGGAAGTCACGGAGAAGCATCTTTAGAGCTTCCGACGGTGGAATTCGAGCCCGCCATCCCGGAATACTACACATAGCTACGCGACTGTAACCCTATGTCCAACTCGCTTACTTAAATGATTATTATCTCTAATAGAACGTGGAAATAGGTTTTCCCGTAGTCTTCATTATGCATGGGTATTTCTATCCGATCCTTTATTCTGGTACAGGTGGTAGAAAGCCATATCTCTCCTATGACAGCGCAGTAACCTCACGCGGCCCGTCTAACCTCGTTCTTCTTCCTCACGTGTGTGCAGAAGCAAGGTTGTCTGTAATAAGTGAGCCGCAGCCGCGCTTCCTCCCTAGAATATTAAACAGGAAACAGGTCGAAGACGTTCTTGGCTCCTATGGCAGTGTCACACCAGTCCTGCACGTATTCTAATATTGTTACTTCTGGGACGAACACGGCAAAGTGCACGTCACCCGCGTCCCGCTTAACAGCTTCGGTCTGCTGCAACCAGAGGCGCAGCAAGAATTTTTATCGGGAAAGGGCTATGTTAACATGTCTTAATTGCTACATATCATATCGTCGATGAAGAGACACTGTCACAATGCACTTCCTACCCATTGCTTTCCTTAAGACTGGTTACGATGTTCGCTGTGTTCATTTCGCTATCCGAAGTTTATAACTCTTAATTCTATGCGAAGTTATAGAGGAAAATAAACCTTAAATACAGTTTGCTGTAGGAGTGCGTAAATATATCACGCAAACACACGTTCCTAATGTACGGTACGGTAAGATTAATTTACCTTTACCCACATGTTTAGGAAAGTGAACACAACGAAAAATGTGGCTGGGAATGGATAGGAAAATAATTGTGGCATGCGGGGTTTTGTTTCTTCAACGACAATGTGCAATTAAATAAACTCTCCACCAGGAGCAGATTAATAAAGGTATATTTATGATTTCTGATATTTTAAAGCGAATGTTATTCAAGTTCTGTTCTTATACAAGATCTCATTCATATCAGGTATTACGAAACACTTTATTCCATATTTCAAATCAACTGCAAACTGTAATCGCTGAGAACCGACAGTGTCGCGCTTTGCCGCCAAACAGAATTGCCAGGTTCTTAAAATTTTACTACATATCGATCGGTACATTAGTGCCACCTTGCAAGAGAACTTGTTTACTAAAAGTAATATATATACATATAGCAGGCATTTTGAACTGATTTAAATATATATGTGTATATAGGAAAATTAACACAGCGAACATTGTTCTGATGGATCGAGGCGTAACCCGTCTTAAGGACAATAATGGGTAGGAAGTGCATTGTGACATACGAAGTAGTGTTTGTTCACCGACGATATGATTTGTAGCAGCTAAGACATCTTAATCACCGAGCTTGATAGCTGCAGTCGCTTGAGTGCGGCCAGTATCCAGTATTCGGAAGATAGTAGATTCGAACCCCACTGTCGGCAGCCCTGAAGATGGTTTTCCGTGGGTTCCCACTTTCACTCCAGTCATATGCTGGGGTTATACCTTAATTAAGGCCACGGCCGCTTCCTTCCCACTCCTAGCTCCTTCCTGTCCCATCGTTGCCATAAGACCTATCTGTGTCGGTGCGACGTAAAGCAAAAAAAAAAAAAAAAAAATCTTGTCTCTATGTCAGGAATTCATTCCTAAATTTTTGCCGTCGAGTTTTGGCACACCCTATATATATAAAATAATTAATAATATAAATTTGTGTTATCGTGCTGAGGTAGTGGAGTTTCTTTTAGGCATCCCAATGGAGGTGAGTTGCGTGTACCAGTTTAACCACATACCAGCCCTCCGGCCATCCTTAAATCTCTGCCAGTACCCGGAATCGCACACGGGCCTCAGAGGATGGCAGCTAATAGAGCTAATAATTATTATTATTATAACCTTATGCTTGCAGCTACTGTATGCAGGCATTTTGATCTGATGCAATTTAGACTTCCTGCGCGTTTTATTCTACCCATTCTACCAGATGGTAGAGGAGACCAGATCAGTACTCAACAGCGATATTTGTGTACAGGACAAGTAACCGTATTATGAAAGCTTATTTTTAAACTAAAAACAGTTTCTTCAAAAGCGAAAAAAAGAATGGATTTTGCATCTGCGGAAACTAGCCACTATTTGGAGGAAAGGATAGGATCTACCGTTGCGGGGAGCTGAAGTCCTTTTAGTCCCTGCTGTGGCTGCAACTGAAGATCGTCTTCTGGAAATATAACCTAGGTTCTGCAGGTTTACACAAAATGATTCAGGCATTTTTAGGAGCATTATTTCATTCTCCCAATTTTCAACCACATCCATCGCGTAGGGAAATCTACAGTGTAAACAGTGGTGTATGCTAGCATACCAGCGGCAATTTATTCTCAACTTAATCACTGCCTGTTGCTAAGGTATATCGATCTTACATGTTGGCTTTAAGAAGGATCAAAGATCCCAACAATAACTTTCTCCGTTAATTTTTGTATTTATTCTTTTCAATGACCATGTCATTCATTGGATTTTCAAGTTGTTGATTTCATTTCATGTAGGTACTGTCTACTCATGAGGACAATCAATCACTTAAAGAATTATAATTTTACTGTGTTATGTCGTCTCTCTCCGATTCTACATGAATAAAACGAAGATTTTGTAACTCCGAAATGCTGTAGACCATTCCGTTGTCTCTCCATGCCCGCTCGAGATACGGGCGAGATATGTGTGTTTATCAACAAGGCGTCGAGCCACGTATCATGCACTCGACACAGCGAGTGGCGAATGCCGAATCATATGAAACCCTTCAGTATCTCCAAAAATACTCGTCGGATTTGCAAAATAAGCACATCACTGAAGTTGTGGCTCGATTCTTAGTTTAAGAATTTTGAAACATAATGTCTGTATTTTTAACGGATAAGAGGATATTCCGTAAACAAGACACTTGACATGATTTCTACAAGAATAAATCAAGTGTGTTCAGGCAGGTGAATAACCTGGCCATGCAATACGATCTTGTCTTACTAAACACTTGTCCGGGAAGTCTGATTATGGTGTTCAAAGAAAGCATGTGAAAAGTAGACTGGGGCTGCTTATTTCATTGAACTCAAATGCGGTGACGAAACTCCAGCCTAAGAAATACGGCTTTTGGTGTCATATATAAAGTGCGGCTGAGGAGTTTGCATAGCGAGGTTCCCTACCTCAAATTGATACATGTTCCCTTGTCCAGCGTCCCTGAACGTCTCTACCATCATCGCGGAAACACCCTGGATATTCCACTCAGTTGAGACTTCTGACTACCAAGTAAATCGGCTGGGTGATTCGGGTCGTGCAGCTGTTAGCTTGCATTCGGGCGGTAGTGGATTCAAATCGCATTATCGGCAGCTCTAAAGGTTTCCCCATTTTCACACCTAGCGAATGCTGGGACTGTACATTAATTAAGGCCGAGGTCGCTTCCTTTCCAGTTGTAGCATTTTCCCGTCCTATTGTCACAGAGAAACTCATCCGAATTGTTTGTGCAGTGTTAAACCACTTGTGGATAAACCAACCAGGGCAGCGCACTCGGTTTAATAGGTCTCCTATATGTTTAAGGCTGTGAGATCCTGTCCCAATTCAATCAGTTGTTATTGAAGTGTGCTGAAATGCGGGAGACACGGATCTTCTTTTCAGAGCAAACTTCTGGAACTGGGATGTCTCGTAAAATAGCAATATAGAGAATGTTGAATACATATTATAAGGAAAACATGTTTGATAACAGGAAAAACTCGTGGTTTAGGGACAATAATGCCTTCCTCTTACTTGGAGACTTCGGGTTTGATTCCCGACTGGGCTTTGCACTTAAGGTGGGAACGGTTTTGACTCGACTCATGCGACCAAGTGAAGTACTGTCTAAAATGACAGGTAGCAGACCGGTCTCAAAAGCCAAGCAGTGTGTTTGTGGATGTCGTCACGCTGAACACGGGGAACTCTGGCTGGGCAGCAGTCGCCCTGGCAGGCCAAGGCTCTTATTGGGTTGCTGGACCATTGTCTAGTGTTTTTGTTTGTTTGAAACGCTTGTTCTAAGTAATATAGGGCTTCTGATTTGTTATACTCTTGACAAACGCAATGGAAATTCGACCGGGTCAGGAATGAAATGAATGAAGTCCCCACCTAGTGGCGAGGATAGGAATTGTGCCGACTGCCGAAGCCTGTCGCCCTCCATTGGGGCAATGATTAATGACTGACAGATGAAATGTGCGTAGTGTCTCTTTAGTGTGGAGGAGAACTCTGTACAGATGTATGGTAAATGAATTAAATTACGACAGATGAAATGATTTTGGGGAGTATTGCTGGAATGGAAGATGACGAGAAAAACTTAAGTACCCAAAGAAAAACCTGTCCCGCCTCCGCTTTTTCCAGCACAAACCTCACATGGAGTGACCGGGGTTTGAACCACGGAACCCAGCGGCGAGAGACCAGGGCACTGCCCCCTGAGCTGCGTCCGACAAACACAATCTTCAACACAAAAAAATGAAAGAAGCAAGGTTGTGGTTTTACGTCACTGTCGATACCGTGATCATAGCGATGGGACCTGCGGATATACAGTACATGGAAAGTGAACCACTTTTTTCAGTTCAGAAATCCCGCATGCATTGACCGGAATTCATTGCGTGACCACTTCGGTGGGAAGCCAGTGGCAGAACCACTCGTCTGTCAGTAGTCCCCAAACCCAATATTCGGCGACTACATTAATTCAATATCATCTGCGAGTTGATACATAAAAAAACAGGAATAGCTCAGGACTTTTACAGATATTAACATATGAGTAACACTCACAGTCAGACCGCGCATCCATTTGCTTCTGCTCTACCCGTTTAACGTCACCGTAACACTGACAAGGTTTCGGCGACGACGTAATGGGACAGAACCAGTACTGGGAAGATAATGGCCGTGGCTTTAACTAAAACAACACAGTCCCGGAATTTGTCTTGAGGGAAAATATAAAACAACAGAATACCCGTATTGCGGACGGCGGGTTCAGATTCAACCCAAGCTCACAGTTTTATGACCTGCACCGCGTAGCCAACTCGCTCAGTCAAATCAAAATCTTCGAGATTATATATCTGCATCTGGTCATTGGATAAGATAACGATGGAACACTTCTCTCATTCATCTCTAATAATTTTAACGCTATTCTAGAACTCTTCCTAGCACCATAAAATATATAAATCATGTTCCCTGCCTAGACAGCGTCCGAAGTAGGACACATGTGTTTATAAATGGCGATCACATCCCTCGTGCTGACAATGTGACATCAGTTGCCTAGAGCTCGGCAGACTTTCAGTTGTATTGCTTTGTTCATTTCGACGATAGAAACAATCTGAAATATTACTGGCGTCTAATGTAATTCAGGCCGTGAAATTCAGAACTCAGACCTGGAGGGAACCAATCAAACTAATCTCCTGCTTGGAAATTTGTCACTTGTTTCTAATTGCAACTTTAAAACTTGAATGCCAATTCATCTTCTTCTTCTACTACTACTTCTTATTGTAGACGTCTTCCGGACATGAGGGATCGCCTTGAGATTTAAATTCAGAAGTTTTCCATTCTTGCCCGAGATTTGAAAGAGTCTCATGAGAGGGCATGGGTGGCAAGCACCCACTCGTGAGGGAAATCGAGTTGGATCGTTTGAAATACCAGTGCTCGTCCATCCTCGAAGTGTTTCTTCGTGATGTTTCTATAAACTTGTGGCAATGCCAAGTAACTAACTTAAGACCCCGGTCACTTTCTTTTTTCAGATCTTCACTTGTTCCTTTACGGTTCGTAGCCCTGAAAGACCAGCGTTTACTTCTATAGACCGTGCTAAGCTAGGTAAAGGTCCAATATTCCCCCTCTAATTATCCAGGATTTGCCTGACGTGCTATTAAGTTACGATTTCCCGCTGTCCAAGATGATCGGCCAAATCCTGAGAGTATTGTTATTATTATCGTCATCACATAAATTGTTTCCGGCGACGGAAGGATGGGAAAGGGTTAGAATTGAGAAGATAGCAACTGTGACTTGAATTAAGGTACAGTCCCAGCATTTGTCTGGTGTGAAAATGGGAAAGCACGGAAAACCATCTTCAGGGCTGTCAAAGGTGTGGCTCGACTCCACTATCTCCCAAATGGAAGATTATTATCATTCGTCGTCTTCTTACTACAAATCCGAGGGTGTAACAACCATCTCTCTGTGTATGGTCCCCATGTGAATGTCAAGAAGATAGAATACCTGAAAACTTGCCCGAACGACGTCTCCATCCAGATCGACAGACAAAAACTGGCGAAGTCTGAAAGCTTCACGTACCTTGCGTCTCGACTGCATAAAGATGAAGACATCAGCGATGTGGTGAAAAGAAGTCACGGCTGTACTTTGCGACAAAAGAATGCCGCGCTACTTTAAACCAATGATGTGCCGTACAGTAGTACGCCCATTTGTACTCTATGGAGTAGAATTCCGCCCATCTGAAAAAATCAGTGAACGCCAACTGCATTCAATGTAAATGCAAATGCAAATTGGACTCCCTTTAATTGACCAGTTCACCAACACCTCCATTCGGCAAAAAACGGGCATTGCACCAATTGTAGATAAAATGTGAGAGAAGCATCTTGCGTGTAGCTTTTGGCACAGTCGGTAACTCAGGTCTTTACTTTGGAGTCAACGGCGAACATCTACGCGGAAGACCAAAGCAGCGCTGGCAAGACAGACCTGAAAATCGTTGCCTGAAACAAAATTACGCTCAGGATAACATGAAATGACGTGCGAAGATCCAAAAAGCGGACCGTGTACCAGCAGGACAGCGCTACTGTAAGATGATGGTATTAATATTTTTATTGGTTAAGTGTTATTGTTATTAATTGGTTATGAAATGAAATGGCGTATGGCTTTTAGTGCCGGGAGTGTCCGAGGACAAGTTCGGCTCGCCAGATGCAGGTCTTTTGAAATGACACCCGTAGGCGACCTGCGCGTCGTGATGAGGATGAAATGACGATGAAGACGGCACATACACCTAGCCCTCATGCCAGCGAAATTAACCAGTTATGGTTAAAATTCTTGACCGTACAGGGAATCGAACCCGGGATCCCTGTGACCAAAGGCCATCACGCTAACCCAGGGCCTCTCAGGGTGCATGCGCGTGGTGCATGCACTGTGCACGGTGCAAGAGACGACTTGGCTTGGTTGACCAGAGTGCAGACCCCCGACTCCTCGATATGGAGAAATAGCGGTTACTCTCTCTTTCCTCACGCCTGTTTCGCTCGCCCCGCCTGTCTCCCTCTGCCCCACTTGCGCCGTAGCAGCGCTCCAAATCCGGGCTTTGTTGAGCCGCGTATAGCCGAGTAAGCCGAGCTTAGCCGAGTAGCCCAGAGACGAAGCGTTGATCCGAGCCATGTCGAGCGGCACCGATGCACAGTGCACGGAGCTCTTGCGCCTCGATCTGCACGCGTGAGATTTTGGGCGTTTGACAGGCCCTGCGCTAACCATTTAGGCATGGAGTCCCATAATAGGTTATGAGAAAAGTAGTATGTCGTAATAAATTATATAAAGGAGGAAAGGAAGGAAAAAGGAAATAAACGAATATATTTCTGTCTGAAATCAAGGTAACTGTTTCTCTTCTTGCTCTGTCGAGGGGTATTTGAAGGGGCACAAACACGCGAAACTCGTATAGGTAGATTTACGGGCACGTGAAAAAGAACTGCCGTGAGAAATTATTTCCAGCACCTGGTCGTCTACGAAAGCCGGAAAAAGTAGTTATTGACATAAAACCAACAACCAATAATACTTATCTATCTATCTATCTATCTATCTATCTATCTATCTATCTATCTATCTATCAGGTCATCCTTGTAAAGCGAATGTAATTCACAAGTGCAGTCTGCCGACTGAGGGAAGGCCACCTTTGATTTCTGCTGAATAATCGCTTGCCAACTCCATCCGCCTTCATTTATTTCATAAATTGAATCATCGCTCGCGGTGCTACTATGGTATCCAGGTGCTTCGATTCACTCTGTGCACGCGATATTGCTTTGTGTACGGGGCATTCATCAAAAGATGTGTGCTTCAAATGGAGCTCGAGGCTATATTTCTACGCGGAACACTAAATTATTGCTCAGATGTATACCATGTACTTGGTAACGAGTAAATATGTGTGCTATTTTAAGACATGTTGCTGTATCTCCGATAACATTATCAATACTGAACATTTCTGTATTTATTTAGAACAATGCTTCGCTCTGCTTCCTTTAATTGCAAGCTGTCAAACTGATAAAGTACAGAAATGCACATTTTTAGACAGAATCATTGAGAATAAAATTAATACATTTTACAGTAATCCTGGTAACCAACAAGAGTAGTATTTAATATTTATGAGCATTATTTAAGGATACATTCGTTTTAAAATTCGAAATCGAATTTCCCCACCATTCCTTCGTACTAATTCTAACAGTTTAGGATGGAGACAAGCCTATTGTTGCGGCTTTTGTGTTGGCAACTCGCCTGCCGCATTTCATTCGTCATTTGTCACAGTTGGCAACGTGCTGTTGCCTCAACGAGCTAGAAATAGTCCTCTTTCTAGCTCGTTGTGCTGCCTCCATTAATATAGTCAGACTGAAAATGGCGACCGTCAGCAGTACACGGATTTTGATGTACCTCTACGTTTTTTTGTACATATGTGTAAATGTTTAGTGTTTATTCATGTGTAATAAATATTTGAGTCACATTCTGAGTGATGTGTTGTGTCTTTGGGGCAGTCCGGTCTTCCATCTGTCTTGTTTCAAAATTGTATTTGTGTGTCTACGGAAATGAACTTTACTATGTGCGTCCGATATGTTGTTTCGTCGTTCGCAACACCTATAGTTGTGAATTTAAGACGAACATTTCTCCAATGCAAAAATGTTTACTTTGCTATTTTGTTTTACGTCGCACCGACACAGATATGTCTTATTGCGACAATGGGAGAGGAAAGGCCTAGGAAGTGGAAGGAAGCGGCCGTGGCCTTAATTAAGGTACAGCCCCGGCATTTGCCTGGTGTGAAAATGGGAAACCACGGAAAACCACCTTCAGGGCTGCCGACAGTGGGGCTCGAACCCACTATCTCCCGATTACTGGATACTGGCCGCACTTAAGCGACTGCAGCTATCGAGCTCGGTCAATGCAAAATGTTAGAATGGGGCAATAATAGTCGCAAAACAAATCAAAATTATCTGTATACTAATAAGAAATTAACAAGGTTCTGTAAAAGTGCAGCTTGACAAATTATAATTTATTTATTTTCTAGAAAAGTCTTGTCAATACAGACATTCTTTATCTTCATACTAGCTGATGTATCCGTGCTTCTCTACGGAATGCTTCATTGTATACAGAACTGTAGGTGAAGAATCCAACACGTCTAAGATATCAAATTGCATTGTTCGTAGTGTTATCGCACCCGGTAAGGACGACGCGGAGATCGTCACACATCGTTTCTCATGTGAAGTCCGGTTTGGGGAGTTTTCATTTTAACGGAAGATCCCTTGCCTACTGCCACTCACAATCGAGTTGGGAAGTTTTCTTTATAATGGCACGCATGCAATGACTGAATCACCCGTCTCCATTATTAATATTCTGGATTAGCTTCTGTATGAATATGAAAATCCACAACCTGTTTCTAGTCATTTGACCGGGTCAGGAATGGAATGAATGCGAGGATAGGAATTGTGCCTGCTGCTGAAACCTGTCGCACTCCTATGTGGCAATGATTAATGACTGAAAGATGACGGAGAAAACCGGAGTCCCTGGAGGAAAACCTGTCCCGCCTTCGCTTTGTCCAGCACAAATCTCACATGGAGTGACCGGGATTTGACCCACGGAATCCAGCAGTGAGAGGCCGAGCCACGGACACTTCATTAACTACTGCATGTTTTCCCTAATTGGAATTCATTAAGAGAAATAAGGATGTCCTCCCAGCACTAAAAGCCATACGCCATTTCAATGCCACAATTAGAGTACGGTTACGGCATATGGAACTCCGAATTAAATATTGGAGAACAGGAAATATACTTACAATTCGATTTGAGGGAGAAAATTTATATGATTTTATTTTTTACGTAACTCTAATAGTTTTCAAGAAACGAATGCTTGTCTGTATTTTGGCGTATGCTTTCAAGGGTTGGGAAACTGGGAGTGAAATTTCTAGATCCTAATGGGTGGGTAGGAGATAGGGATCTGCGCTCATATGGCCTTCATTTAAACCGCAGTGGTACGTATAAGTTAGGAAATTTGTTTGGAAGGGTAATAGGGAGGTACATTCAGGGAAACGGGATGGCCTAAGGAGCGGTGATAAGGGAACAGGGAACTGGAAATCAAGTAGGGATGACATAAAATTGTTAGTGTTGAACTGTAGAATTATTGTAAGGAAAGGAATAGATATATATTTACCAGATATTGTAATAGGAGTTGAATCATGGCTGAGAAATGATATAATGGATGCAGAAATTTTCTCACGGCACTGGAGTGTGTATCGTAGAGATAGGATAGGAAGGGTGGGAGGGGGAGTGTTCATTCTGGTGAAAGAAGAATTTGTAAGCTACGAAAAAGTGAAAGATGAGACACATGAAATTCTAGGTGTAAGGCTCATTTCTAAAGATAATAGGCAACTTGATATATTTGGAGTGTACAGATCGGGAAAGGGTAGCACTGACGCGGATTCGGAATTATTTGATAGGATAGTCAGCTATGTGGGAAACGACATGGAAAGAAATGTGATTGTAGCGGGAGATCTGAATTTGCAAGATGTCAATTGGGAAGGAAATGCGAACGACAGGAAGCATGACCAACAAATGGCAAATAAGTTAATATGGGAAGGACAGCTGATTCAGAAAGTGATGGAACCAACCAGAGGGAAAAATATCCTGGATGTCGTGCTGATAAAACCAGATGAGCTCTATAGGGAAACTGAAGTAATAGATGGTATTAGTGATCATGAAGCTGTTTGTGTGGTAGTTAAACATAAATGTGATAGAAAGGAAGGTCTTAAAAGTAGGACTGTTAGGCAGTACCATATGGCTGATAAAGCAGGCATGAGGCAGTTTCTAAAAAGTAACTATGATGGTGGAAAACGGTAAATAAAATTGTAAACAGACTCTGGGATGGGTTTAAAGAAATTGTTGAGGAATGCGAAAACAGGTTTGTACCAATAAGGGTGGTAAGGAATGGTAAAGACCCACCTTATTATAATAGAGAAATAAAGAGTCTAAGACGGAGGTGCAGACTGGAAAGGAATAGAGTTAGAAATGGCTGAGAAAGTAAGGAGAAATTGAAGGAACTTACTAGAAAATTGAATCTAGCAAAGAAGGCAGCTAAGGATAACATGATGGCAAGCATAATTGGCAGTCATACGAATTTTAGTGAAAAATGGAAGGGTATGTATAGGTATTTTAAGGCAGAAACAGGTTCCAAGAAGGACATTCCAGGAATAATTAATGAACAAGGGGAGTGTGTATGTGAGGATCTACAAAAGGCAGAAGTATTCAGTCAGCAGTATGTAAAGATTGTTGGTTACAAGGATAATGTCGAGATAGAGGAGGAGACTAAGGCCAAAGAAGTAATAAAATTTACATAACAATGAAATTTACAATAAGATACAAAAGTTGAAAACTAGAAAAGCGCCTGGAATTGATCAGATTTCTGGGGATATACTAAAGACAATGGGTTGGGATATAGTACCATATCTGAAGTACTTATTTGATTATTGTTTGGTCGGAGGAGCTATACCAGATGAATGGAGAGTTGCTATAGTAGCCCCTGTGTATAAAGGAAAGGGTGATAGACATAAAGCTGAAAATTACAGGCCAGTAAGTTTGACATGCATTGTATGTAAGCTTTGGGAAGGCATTCTTTCTGATTATATTAGACATGTTTGTGAAATTAATAACTGGTTCGATAGAAGGCAATTCGGTTTTAGGAAAGGTTATTCCACTGAGGCTCAACTTGTGGGATTACAGCAAGATATAGCAAATATCTTGGATTCTGGAGGTCAAATGGACTGTATCGCGATTAACCTGTCTAAAGCATTTGCTAGGGTGGATCATGGGAGACTACTGGCAAAAATGAGTGCAGTTGGACTAGACAAAAGAGTGACTGAATGGGTTGCTATATTTCTAGAAAATAGATCTCAGAGAATTAGAGTAGGTGAAGCTTTATCTGACCCTGTAATAATTAAGAGGGGAATTCCTCAAGGCAGTATTATCGGACCTTTATGTTTTCTTATACATATGTATAAATGATATGAGTAAAGGAGTGGAATCGGAGGTAAGGCTTTTTGCGGATGATGTTATTCCCTATAGAGTGATAAATAAGTTACACGATTGTGAGCAACTGCAACGTGACCTCGAACATGTTGTGAGATGGACAGCAGGCAATGGTATGTTGATAAACGGGGTTAAAAGTCAGGTTGTGAGTTTCACAAATAGGAAAAGTCCTCTCAGTTTTAATTACTGCGTTGATGGGGTGAAAGTTCCTTTTGGGGATCATTGTAAGTATCTAGGTGTTAATATAAGGAAAGATCTTCATTGGGGTAATCACATAAATGGGACTGTAAATAAAGGGTACAGATCTCTGCACATGGTTACGAGGGTGTTTCGGGGTTGTAGTAAGGATGTAAAGGAGAGTGCATATAAGTCTCTGGTAAGACCCCAACTAGAGTATGGTTCCAGTGTATGGGACCCTCACCAGGATTACCTGATTCAAGAACTGGAAAAAATCCAAAGAAAAGCAGCTCGATTTGTTCTGGGTGATTTCCGACAAGAGAGTAGCGTTACAAAAATGTTGCAGTGTTTGGGTTGGGAAGAACTGAGAGAAAGAAGAAGAGCTGCTCGATTAAGTGGTATGTTCCGAGCTGTCAGCGGAGAGATGGCGTGGAATGGCATTAGTAGACGAATAAGTTTGAATGGCGTTTATAAAAGTAGGAAAGATCACAATATGAAGATAAAGTTGGAATTCAAGAGGACAAACTGGGGCAAATATTCATTTATAGGAAGGGGAGTTAGGGATTGGAATAACTTACCAAGGGAGATGTTCAATAAATTTCCAATTTCTTTGAAATCATGTAGGAAAACGCTAGGAAAACAACAGATAGGGAATCTGCCACCTGGGCGACTGCCCTAAATGCAGATCAGTATTGATTGATTGATTGATTGATTGATTGATTGATTGATTGATTGATTGATTGATTGATTGATTGATTGATTGTTGGAAGTGTGATGTTCTTACTTTGAACGAAGGAGGCTATTGGAACAGAAACGAAAGTGGGAAGTGTATCATCCTCGCATTTCGCGAAGTAATGCAGCTGTCCTAAGGCACAACTCTAAGAGAGACGTGTTTAGTGAACAATTTCAACAATACAACAGCCTCCTTGCATTCCTAGATCTCTGTCAGGACGGGAAATTTAACCTGAGTACAGCAGCTAATAGCTCTACACAGTACTTTACCTAAGTGGACAGGAAAAACTAGTGGCGCTTACCTTCGCACTCTTCTCATATATTATTGGTGGGAGCAAACATTTCTTAGAAGTGTATGTAAACTGTACTTAAACAGTGTAATGTATGTCGTTACGTCGTCATTAGTTATCCTAGTTAATGAAAAACCCTCCCTTTGTTTTGTAACGCATGGCCTCACTAACAGCTCTTCTGGTTACCCTGAACACTGAAAATACTGTTGGTGCGGACTAAGGGCGGCTTGCACTAAATGTAGGAAGTGATCATAAATATGATATACTGAGCAAGTGGATGAGCAGTCCGACTCATCGGATGAAAGGTCAGCGTTGAGGCCTTCTGTTGAGAGGGTCAGGGATTTGAATCGCCTCTGATTGATTCTTCTGGCCCGGGGACTGGGTGTTTGTGTTTGTCCCCATACTTTCCTCTTCAATCTCGGCAAAACTCTACCCTACCAACCACCACAGAAACAAACAATAGTGATTACATCCCTCCGTGTAGGGTTGGCGTCAGGAAGGGCATCGGGCCGTAAAACAGGGCCAAACCCACATTTGCGACACAGTTCGCACCCAAGACCCCACAGGTGTGGGGAAAGTGGTAAGAAAAGGAAAGAAGAAGAAGATTGAACAAGTTAATGAGCTTGTAATTAATTACATGCTGTCATCTGTTCTTTTTCATGAGATGACATTAAATATAAAGAAGACGAAGTATTTGGAATGCGGCTACCAAATGGGTGGCACATTTTCATATGTTAAGATACCTGGGTGCAGCCTCCATGGCTCAGACGGCAGCGCGTCGGCCTCTCACCGCTGGATACCGTGGTTCAAATCCCGGTCATTCAATGTGAGATTTGTGCTGGACATAGCGGGGGCGGGAAAGGTTTTTCTCCGGGTACTCCGGTTTTCCCTCTCATCTTTCATTCCAGTAACACTCTCCATTCTCATTTCGTAGCATCTATCAGTCATTAATATACATCACTTACGGGGGAGGGGGGGGGGCGACGCCATCGTAATAAATAGCCTATATATGATTCATTCATTACATCCCTGACCCGGTCAATGACTGGAAAACAGGTTGTAGGTTTTCATTTTCATTTTCAAGATACCTGGGTTCATGCACCACCTCTGACTGCACTACAATATCCGATGTGAGGACACGAGTCAGAGCCACATGGATGCAGGGGCGTAACGCTAGGGCCTGTAATGCAGGTGGGCCCGGGCATTTTAGGGGCCTCGCAAACTCCTCCCAAAAAATAAAAGAATACATATCTAGCCTATTGTCACTCTGCACGGAAATGGTCAGGGCGATTTTGTCGGTTCAGTCGTAATAGTTTTTTCTTTTTGCAATTTTTACGCGGAAGAATTGCCACTTATTGCATTTAGCAGCTGTTTATTGTGTTGTGTGTAACACAGCATAACTGTGAACAGATATTGGCCCTTGCCATCTCATGAAACACCGCGAAACGCCCTTCAGAAAGAAACTTGCATGAAATTATTTAAAAATAGTTGCGGCAATGAAAATTCATACCAAAATATAACATTTTAGTTAGAAAATGTTACTTTATTGTTATGTAGTGCACCTGAGATCGTATTATGCACAAATATTGCAGAACATTTGACTGTTGTCACACACTCATTCGACAACGGTGTACTATACCAACAAGAATATAGTGCATTACTTCTGTCTGTTGTAATTAAATTTATATTAAGTTACTAGCTGAAGACAATCCGCTTCGCTGGATTTATTTGTACAACCGTACGGTTTTCTCTACATGATACAGAAGACGAGCATTAAAAAACCACTATTTAACTGTTTCTTCCTTTATTTTTATATTTTTATTGGGGTACATTTTTATTTATTTATTAATGAACAACACAGGCGTTTAGCCCCAATACATGTTCACAATAGAGTTCTACCTAAGCCACCCTACAACTATCACGTCAATTAAATAAATAGCTGAATAAATAAACAAATGAATAGCTAAATATAATAATAATAATAATAATAATAATAATAATAATAATAATAATAATAATAATAATAATAATAATAATAATAATAATAATAATAATCATAATATAATAATAATATTAATAATACTATTAATAATCAGCTGGCTAACGGTTGATTCCCTCTATGAACCGTTTGCCAATATAAACATAGAATATCGCATGCGCGATCCCGGAGCCAGACAACACCTTCTACCAAGTGTCCTTGTTGACTCTGCACATTCCACACCGCCATTGTTTTTCTACATGACCCACTCTGCATTGCTGTGCTCAGGCAGACCTTGCCTCGCCAGCCATAACTATGTTTACCTCACACCTCACCTGTTGCAACTTTGTCCTTTAGCAATGCATATCTCCTACACCCCTCAGTCTCCACAATTTCGCCACCAATAGATTTATATATTACACAATACATCAATAACTCACCATTTGCCAGCCCGTATTCACCCTTACAAACTCACATTTTACACATACTTACTTCCATACTCTTCAGTTGTCCTTATTTCACTCAACACTTACATCACTATACAACTAATCCATCATCATTTCAGCACTTGCATACCAAACACAAAGGCAATAATATCACCTCCCTACTCCAAAAATTTCAGCAATAAATAAAACCATCTCTACCAACCCGCCTTAAAATCATCTCACCGACTCCAAAAATTCCCTACCACTCACAAATACTATTGCATCCACAATATATACCATCTCATCCTTCAAAATACCACCTCATCTTAATCTCCAGTAATCATAATTAAATGATCAGATTTACCTACCAAGCTTTCTTCCACATTACGCCACCAAACCAAAATTTCACCTATAAATACCAAACACTCATATCTACCGCCTCTCCAACACCACCTTTCACATATTATAACAATACACTCGTTACTTTACCAATTTTCTTTGTATCTTACATTCGACTTTTGTTCCTATATCATACCAACACAGATTCACATGCAAATAACTTCAACTTACTCCATTATTACCCTATACCTATCATACCTATTATACCAACACATACCACCATCACCGTCAAGTTCACTATACAGACACATCAATTACAACTTCAACTCCACCTAATAAAACACCTCAAGACAATTATTCAAACAAAACACCACTTCTCAAATCTCATCCCTTTCCACACTTAAATTCTCCTATTACGTGTACCACCACTTCTCCATCTCCAAATATCAACAATAAATAAACACACTTCATTACCTACATATTTAACCATGCTTCGACAATAACACTCACCTTCTGCCATCCACCATCTTATATCACCACTTCTCCAACACCTCATTTCAACAATATAACACCTCCTAATTTAATCATAACACATACTCATACATACCAAGCCCTCAAAAACTTCCAACACCACATTTCAGCAATATAACACCAACTCCACCTCATATGCCACCTCTACTTCTTCGACCATTACACTCTCCTTCTGCCCTCCACCATCTTATACCACCACTTCTCCAATACCACATTTCAGCCCTATAACACGTCATAACTTACATACCACTTCTCCATCACCACATTTCAGCCTTCACAAATAAATACCTTCATAACTTCCAACTCCACAACACCACCTACATCTCTTACTTCTTCGATAATCATGCCCTTAATTACTTACTTACTCACTTTATTATTGTTTTTTCTTCTTGTTACAACAGCACCCAACATGGCCCCTAAGTCTCTATTTCCCCGTCTGCCCCGGCTCGGATCAAAATTCTGCCCGAGACTCTGCCGGGTTACCTCTGTCCTTACTTGTTTACCCTGATCTTGCCTCACTCTACTGTTTTCACTTCCCAGTCTTTGCGTTTCCCTTACTTCACTGCTTTCCCTTCCTTGCCTGCCCTCTTCACTGCTTATGGTCACATTTTCACCTGGCACTTCCTCCTGCCTCACACCGTACACTGATACTTTTGGTATTCACATTACTGCCTACCCCCCCTTCCCCCATATCACTGCCTTTCACTTGCCTATCTTTCCCACTGATCGCTACACTTCTCTCCGCTTCTTCGTCTTGTTTTATCTTCATTTCTAGGTCCATCAGTTGTTTCACAGTCCAAATCCTCCTCCAGCTGTTGCTTGACACCACCAGCTCTTGTCCTCTGATAATCGCTCTCAGCCCTTGCAGTTTCGCTCGTATCATGTGTTTTCTAATAATTCGCTCGTTCCTGATCGCTTCCATTCCCACGCCCCTTTTGATCCATATTTTTCCCCTGCATATTACCCGCATTGCCTACCACAATATCCGCCATCATCGTAGAGAACAGTTGTACTTTGATCGGCCTGTCACCTCTCCTTCTTCCCACTCTCTGCACGTCGTCTATATCCACTTGACTAAAATTAATTTTCATTTTCCCCTGTATTAGGTCCACCACCTTATAAATTGTAAGCACTTTGTCCTCTTTTTTCTCCTCAGGCACACCGTAAATAAATAAACATTTCTTCCTACTATGTAGAGTGTTGGCTTCCACTTCTGCTTTCAGTTTCAGCGTCTCCTCTTCTAATCGTCCTATTTTCTCCCTTAATGCTACAACTTCTTCGGCATTTTTTCTCACTTGCGATGTTGTATCCTCTGCCCTTTCTCGGAACAATATCTTCATTTTCTCAAACTCCCTTGTTTGCTCTTGTATCATATTTTTGATTTGCTCAAAGGGGCAGACTTCTACAATCACCTCTTTTACCACTCTTCTGAATTCTTCGAAGTCTTCCCTGCTCTCATTTCCACTGTGGGTCGGACCCGGGTTCAGTTCGACCCCCGCAATCCATAATAATATTATAATCACCGTCGCTGATAGAATTAATTCACCTTTCTTTTCTATTTCTATTATGTGCTCTCCTAGCATCACTTCTTCTTTCTTATTTCTTCCCTGCCATCTTCCTATGGTCGCTCTGTACTGCTCTACCTTCCTGCACTCAGCTTCTTCACTCCCTACTCCCACTCCCGGGACCCTCCACTCAATACGTCCGCACTCGCCCGTGGCTTAAGCTGAACTGGGGTATTGGGGTACATAAATATCTTACATACTAAGTCATTTCATAAAAATACGTTCTTATACACTACTTGATGTCTTGTTGTCTGGCACATGCACAAACAGATTTTCTGCTTGTCCGACACAGGAGAGAGCAACATAGAACTGACCACGTGTGAAACAGGAATCCTTCAAAGTAACTCCGCAATAGTGGAACGTTTCACCTTGAACCTTATTGATAATCATACTATAAGCTAATCTCCCTGGTAATTTTAAACGTTTGAAACAAAATGACAAACCATTTGAGATCAGTGGAATTCTTGATATTGCAGTTAAATGTTTTATCTATTGATAAATGCAAAAATAATTGTTTTGAAACGAGAAATTTCAAAAATAAACTCATGTGACAAATACAAATTATTTGTAATGGCTAAACTGAGATATACAAATTGAAAACACAAAAAGTGCGTTTCAGTGAGAAAAATAAGTAACAAATAATGTGACGAAGTCATGACGAGGGGATGTGAGAGAAGGAAGTAATTATGAGTATTAATTTCTTTCTTTTTACAAGTTCCTCTACGTCGTACCGACACAGATAGTTCATAAACTGCGATCCAACTTGCGACGATTGTCGCCGTGACTCCCTCTGCCGTGAAGAATTCGACGTGAGTCACCCTGCGTCACCTCACGGACCTGCGTCTCATTTTGCGGCCGACCTAAAATGCGCGCCGTGTTTGTACAAGTACATTACACAGCGCCAACTAGAAGTCATAGAAAGAAATCTATTTCTGTGGATATTAAGAGACTAAAGTCTTACCTGGCATTATAGGAAATGCTCAGAGTGATATTCATCAGCCTTCAAACACGTTTGGCACCTTCTGATCAGGTTTGTAGACATTCGGTGAAACTCTGTCTGTAAGATGTTCGATGTGACTTGCAGAATATCCTTTTCAAGCTCTCCTGTATGGAGCTTGTTAACTTACGCTTTTCCTTTCCACATCCTTTACATGTAATAATCAAACACCGAGCAAGTTTCCTGCGTGGGTTGGGTCACGTAGCTATCAGCTTGCATTCGGGAGATAGTGGGTTGGAACCAGATTGTTGGCGGACTTGAGGAGGGCTTTCCGTGGTTTCACATTTTCACACCAGGTAAATTCTGGGTCTGTAAATTAATGGAGGCTAAGGTTGCTTCTTTCCCACTCCTAGCCTTTTACTACTCCATCGTCGCCTTAAGATCTATCTGAGTCGGTGCCACGTATAGCAAATAGCATAATAATAATAATAATAATAATAATAATAATAATAATAATAATAATAATAATAATAATAATAATAAATGGATTTGAAAATCTGAGGTCCGCCTCTGTGGTGTAGTGGTTAGCGTGATTAGCTGCCACCCCCTGCCACGAAATTTGAACAGTGGTACGAGGGCTGGAACGGGGTCCACTCAGCCTCGGGAGGTCAACTGAGTAGAGGTGGATTCGATTCCCACCTCAGCCATCTTGGAAGTGGTTTTCCGTGGTTTCCCACGTCTCCTCCAGGCGAATGCCGGGATGGTACCTAACTTCAGGCCACGACCGCTTCCTTCCCTCTTCCTTGCCTATCCCTTCCAATCTTCCCATCCCTCTACAAGGCCCCTGTTCAACCTAGCAGGTGAGGCCGCCTGGGCGAGGTACTGGTCATACTCCCCAGTTGTATCCCCCGACCCAGAGTCTGAAGCTCCAGGACACTGCCCTTGAGGCGGTAGAGGTGGGATCCCTCACTAAGTCCGAGGGAAAAACCGAACCTGGAGGGTAAACAGATGATGATGATGATGATGATTGAAATTCTGAGAATCAATTGAAACCAGAACGTCTAGAAAGGGAAATATTCCACTTGGCAATCCACAAGGACAATATTCAGTTCTAATCCAAAAGTAACTATTTTCGCATCATTGTACTAAAACATTCCTACAGAGACTACACTGCTAATTAAATATGTTAACAATAGGGCGATCCAACAATATTAATCACTTTCCGAAATGAATTAGATGACTATATTTATCAGTTTCACGTACACTGAGTGGCCAAAAGTCACGGGAAGGGCTCTCCCATATGTGCCGTGTACTGTATGATGCCTGAGCGTTGCGGCTAGCTACGGTGTATCAGAGCAGTCTGTAGCAGACACCTGTGTCGTGAAGATAACAATACGTCGCGAGTTAGCCGACTTTGAACGTGAGATGATAATCGGTGCACGGCGCATGGGTCATAGCATTGCGGAGATTACACGCGAATTCTTGTTTCCGAGGTCAACAGTGTCCAGGGTGGATGTTCAGTATCGCAGAGAGAATGTTACTACCCGCGTAAACCGCAGCATGGGAAGACCAGAGATGTTTAACGAACTGACATCACGTCGCCTCCGCAGAACCATACTTGGCGCTCGATGGGCTTCTGTGAGTCAGATCACCGCCCAGCTGAATGTTGGGAGGCAGGAACCCATTTCTACCAAGACTGTAAGGAGGCAACTTCACCGCATAGGCTTCACCAGCCGACGACCAACTCGTGTCCCTTTGCTGACACCTCGACATATAGCTCAACGACGTGCATGGGCCTGCAAGTATCGGACCATGGAACAGTGCGGCGTGTGGTGTGATCCGACGAATGCCGGTTCCAGTTGTATCGAACTGATGGGCGCATGAGAGTATCGTGTATGCCCCATGAAGCTATGGATCCTGCATGTCAACGAGGTTGTGTCCAGGGTGGCTCAATTCTGGTCTGGGCGGCGTTCTCATTGTCCGGCTGCAGGGAGCGCTGACTGTGCACGTTATGTGGATATTCTTCCAGACCATCTGCATTCCTTTCTGGCCCTAGAGCATCCTGATGGTCATGTCACGTTTCAACAGGACAATGTGCCATGCCCCGTTCTGTGGTGGCACGCACGGGGTTGAAAGAGTACTCCAATGAATTTACGGCCATGGATCGGCCCCCCAAATCCCCCGATCTTAATCCAGTCGAGCATTTATGAGTTACTGTCGATGCTGGTATACGTTCCATGAACTCCGCACCAACTATACAAGACCAATTGTGGGTAGCAGTGCAAGATGCGTGGGTCCAGATCCCTCCAGAACGATTCCAACATCCTGTAGAGTCGATCCTTCGCCGTATTGCTACCGTTTTGAGGGCTCGCGGTGGAGCAACTCATTATGAACATCACATTCAGTGTCTTCCCATGATTTTTCGGCCACTCAGTGTATTAACTATTAAAATTTCATCATCCCATTCAGCTTCCGGCGTGAGGCTCCAGGAAACTGCGCTACCGCGGCTGGAAGTGGTGAGGCCACCAGACGACTAGCATCGCACCTTCCCTACATAACTTTAAAATAAAGACCCTGCGTCTCTATAGTCATTTACTGTGGAAGTATTTTCCCTTACAGCGAAGAGATTCCAAAAGGAGCCAATAGAGCAAGTTATTGATGACGTAGTCTATCATATTTCAACTGACATGCATCTGAGAGACAACACGCGAACAATAACTTACGATGTGAAATTCTACTGTTGAATAGCACTGACGATGGAATGTTCAGCTGTAGTCAATGCTTATTGTACCAATTTTAGCTGCCCATGGCGCTTATTATAGGCTGCATGAGCAGGAAACTCAGCTATTATTATTATTATTATTATTAAGGTTCGGAACTTTATTATCTCAACAAGTACAAAATATGCAAGCAAACATGCTCTAAAATCTAGCTAAATATGACCTAAATATAGGTAAAAATGACTTAAACATTTTAAGGATAGAGTTTTACTAACATTAAACGTGCCAAAAAGTGATAAGCGATAATACAGCAGACACATTCAGTCGTGCAAGCTGACAGAGATGCAGTAGGTCAATTAAAATTTTATGCATGTATTCAGTAACATAGCCCTGTGACGCGGTTGTCATTGTTTTCCTAAAACAATAATAAACTTCGCGGTCGGAAAAGTTAATGATGATGCTGCTTGTTGTTTAAAGGGGCCTAACATCATCGGCCCCTAAGGTCGGAAAAGAGCAAAGGTTGACCAAGGGAGGTCGGATAGGACAGATGAAAGTAAATGGAAACAATGGAAAGACTCAGCTAATGGTCTCATGGTCACAAACCCACACTGCCAAGTTAAGAGACCCAGGGTCCCCTTTTAGTCGCCTTTTACGACAGCCACCGGATGCTGTGGGTGTTATTCTGCCACCCCCGCCAAAGTTTGTAACATGCTTATGGGTCTTGATGTAGAAATCTGTTAAGCACTAATATAAGCACTCTGGATGTATGATGCATTTGTGCAGCTGGAAGTTGAGCAACCGGAATATTCAGTGTCCCAGACAACATTGTCAGGAACATCAAAAGCATCTCATTCAACTGGAAATACAGCCTTTTGTTTTCATGTATGCTTAGTCATATTCTTAAATATAAGCTCACTGGACTGCATATAGATAAGCGCACGAAGGGTAATGATAACGTTACAGCTCTGGATGTCCTTATCAATGTTATCGAGCAAGACCCTCACACAGAAACCTTTGACGAACGCCTTCCAGTGACGTAAAATGTATACATCCATACATTGGACAAGGAAATTTTCCCCAGGGGGAATGTATATATTCATCCGGAATTACGAACAGATTTATTGATAGAATAAAAAGGAATCTAGAAGCAGACATTTTATTCCAACAATGGAAAAAATACAGTTGTCCCGCCATTGTTGAAGAATACTCTTGTTCACTTGGCCTGATTTCGAGCAAGTTTTGTTGGAAAATGGGATAAAGTTCTGTTGCTCAAGGGACCGAAAGTTCCACTTGGTTTATATAAGTGGAGAGAGAAGTTTACCTTCAATGGATACAATGCAGTGAACTATGTACGAATGTGATATTGCAGGCGATGATTTCGCTCACATAACCGCGTTTGTTTCACCGATACTTGATAGTGCGCGGTCGCTGATATCTTCATAATTAAAGCCGGATTGGTCGGTATTCAGAATTACACCTGATGAATAATTAGCAACTATCTTGTCAGTTGACCGACTCCATGGCTAAATGGTTAGCGTGCTAGCCTTTGGTCACAGGGATTCGATTCCCGGTAGGGTCTGGAATTTTAACCGCAATTGGTTAATTTTTCTGGCAAGGGGACTGGGTGTATGTTGCCGTCTTCATCATCATTTCGTCCTCATCACAACGCGCAGGTCGCGTACGGGAGTCAAATCAAGAAACCTGCACCAGGCCTCTTTGGAGGCCACACGGCATTATTATTATTACCTTGTCAGTAAATTCAGTACCAAATGCAATTGCAGAATTCTCAATCTCTTCTTGCGAATGAGCATGTTTGTGAGTCACGAAGTGGATAACGTTGCGGTTAAACATATTGTGAACTGCTTTGAAATGACAAACCCAGGTCGATCCACCTTTGAAATCAGTCAATCTAAGTGCTCTAGATTTCGCGTACATCCACCGTTTCATAACAATATCATGGACAGCCATTAGATAAACCCTTGTTTCTTGAAAATTAGACCACATGTACTTCGATACGACTTTGACTTTCTCACGTTTTATCCCTTGTTGGTCCCGATATCTCTCATAACGAAATAAATAGCTGCTCTTTTTAACCCCCTGAAGTGAAGCATGAATCGTTTGTGTTTAGCTTCAATTACCTTCTTGACATAATCGAAAAGAACATACTGTAGTCTTTAACTACATCATCATTCAAAGGTTCATAAACAGGCTTGACTTCGATATTTTTTTCGGAAAACGTTTGAAATTGCATCTTTGGTGTAGTGGTTAGTGTGGTTAGCTGCCACCCCCAGAGGACCGAGTTCGATTTCCGGCTCTGCCACGAAATTTGAATAGTGGTACGAGGGCTGGAACTGGGTCCACTCAGTCTCGGAAGGTCAAGTGAGTTGATTTGGATTCGATTCCCACCTCATCCATCCTGGAAGTGGTTTCCGTGGTTTCCCACATCTCCTCCAGGCAAATGCCGGGGTGGTACATAATTTAAAAGCCACGGCCATTTCCTTCCCTCTTCCTTGTCTATCCCTTCCAATCTTCCCATCCCCCACCAAGGCCCCTGTTCAGCATAGCAGATGAGGCCACCCAGTCTCAATGTCTCACGCTCCAGGACACTACACTTGAGATGGTAGAGGAGGGATCCCTCGCTGAGTCCGAGGGAAAAACCAACCCAAAAAGAAAGAAAGAAACATTTGAACCAGTTCTTAATCCTACAGGAATTTAGTCATAGTAACGTCTTCAAGTTTCTTGATCTAAATTAAAAAAAGTGCTTGCAGCGTCTCTTTCCTCCTCATGTACTTCACGGAGATGGTAATTCAGTCTTGTGTAAATCTTCTACCATCATATTTGCGTCAACTATCATTATGCAAGATGAAAACACGAATGCCCCATCTAAAGAATACACTGATAACAGATCACATAACGCATACAACTGTATTGGAGTCAGCAAAAAAAAAAAAAAAAAAGATAAATCTACGCCTTTATATTCCGTAATCTCGCCTCTCTCTTGTTCAGAAAACTTTATTTATCTGCACTCGAACCCTCCTTAACTCTATATCTTCTGACAGAAACTGCACTTCTTCGTATGCCTCCTTTAATAGATTCTTCCTTTAACCTCATTTCCTTCATTCTCCTGCTTTCTTCCTGTGCCTAGGTAACAATTATTCTCTTCTTTTTACATTCTTTCTCGGTTTGTCCCTCGGACTCAGCGAGGGATCCCACCTCTACCGCCTCAAGGGCAGTGTCCTGGAGCTTCAGACTCTGGGTCGGGGTATACAACTGCGGACGATGACCAGTACCCTGCCCAGGAGGCCTCACCTGCTATGCTGAACAGGGGCCTTGCGGGGGGATGGAAGGATTGGAAGGGGTAGACAAGGAAGAGGGAAAGAAGCGGCCGTGGCCTTAAGTTAGGTATTATCTCGGCATTTGCCTTGAGGAGAAGTGGGAAACCACGGAAAACCACTTCCAGGATGGGTGAGGTGGGAATCGATTCCACCTCTACTCAGTTGACCTCCCGAGGCTGAGTGGATCCCGTTCCAGCCCTCGTATCACTTTTCAAATTTCGTGGCAGAGCCGGAATAGAACCCGGGCCTCCGGGGGCTTCTTACATACAACATTTAACTTTTCGCGTTCTTTTCATTTACATTAATATTTTATTGTTAATTGGTGTGTTGTTAGTTTTATAATTTTCTTCCGCTACTTTTGTAATTAGATTTTTTCCCCTCGTTGTACTTCCATTTATTGCATTGTGCTACTCCACTGTAAATACCTCTTCCACCGGGCGAGTTGGCCGTGCGCGTAGAGGCGCGCGGCTGTGAGCTTGCATCAGGGAGATAGTAGGTTCGAATCCCACTATCGGCAGCCCTGAAGATGGTTTTCCGTGGTTTCCCATTTTCACACCAGGCAAATGCTGGGGCTGTACCTTAATTAAGGCCACGGCCGCTTTCTTCCCACTCCTAGGCCTTTCCTATCCCATCGTCGCCATAAGACCTATCTGTGTCGGTGCGACGTAAAGCCCCTAGCAAAAAAAAAAAAAACGAAAAACCTTTTTCATTGCGGAACTGCCCGCCTCCGTAGCGTAACGGTTAGTGCTATTAGCTGCCGTCCTCGAAGGTCCGGGTTCGATTTCTGGTACTGTCAGAAATTTAAGAATGGCAGGAGGGCTGGTGTGTGGTTGAAATGGTACGTGAAGCTCACCTCCATTGTGGGTGTGCCTGAAAAGAGCTGCACCACCTCAGCTTGAGGACACGAATTAGATGGCTCCGTTGTTAAATGGTTAGCGTGCTGGCCTTTGGCCCAGATGGTACCGAGTTCGATTCCCAGCCGGGTCAGAGATTTTAACCTTAAATAGTTAATCCCTTTGGCTCGGAGGCTCGGGGACTGGATGCTTGTGCTTTCCCCAACATCCCTGCAACTCTCACACCACACTTAACACTATCCTCCACCACATTAACTCGCAGTTACCTACACATGGTAGGTGCCACCCACCATTATCGGAAGGTCTGCCTTACAAGGGCTGCTCCCGGCTAGAAATAGTCACACGAAATTCAGTTTTTTTTTTCTTTTGCTAGGGGCTTTACGTCGCACCGACACAGATAGGTCTTATGGCGACGATGGGATAGGAAAGGCCTAGGAGTTGGAAGGAAGCGGCCGTGGCCTTAATTAAGGTACAGCCCCAGCATTTGCCTGGTGTGAAAATGGGAAACCACGGAAAACCATCTTCAGGGCTGCCGATAGTGGGATTCGAACCTACTATCTCCCGGATGCAAGCTCACAGCCGCGCGCCTCTACGCCTCTAAATAAATAAAAATAAATAAATAAAAGAATTACATTCTAATGCACGCATGTTTTACCTCTAACTGCTTATCCTCAGCGAACGAATCACTTTGTGCATGTAAAACTTGCATAGTGGATCATTTTCCACCTATTTTTAAGCTATGAGATAAATATATGTCAGAAATTTCGTGACTGTTCTTATGAGTATTAGCTACTGAGATTGGCGCCGGAGTGTGTGCTTTCAGGAATGAACCAAGGAGAGAAATTACTTCCATTGAAGATCACCGGAGCAAGAAACTGAGCCGTATTTTCTGAATGTGGGAAGTAATATTATTTACGGCAGGATGTAGGAAGTAATATATTAATGTATGCGGAATTGAGCCACCAAATGGAGTAGCATCCGTTGCCTTCATGACTGGACTGAGTATAAGAAGCTTGTCTTCAAATGAAACTCACTTTGAGTGATGACGAGTTATATGATGGCATAAAAAGGTCATGAACCTTATGAGTTATGACCTAAGTGGAAACGTGTATTCTTACAGCTTGAAGAACTGGACTAAAGAGCTAAGAAAGAGAGGAGGTTTGAAGTAGTGATGCATGGATAATTCCTAGGCCTCAAGAAGTTCTGTTGTTGTCAAAAAGCAACAATAAATTATTATTTAGTTGCGATTAAGCCCACTTTAGACTATGAAAAAAACTTAGAGGCGTATTTTGTTTTCATTCATCCTTGTCCTGTGAGCTTGATTTTGATCTTTGGTCCAAGTGGTTCCGGTCATTTTCTACTGGTTTTCCTCTTGATTAACTTGCCACTTGTGAATTTTGGACTTATCTCCGTGTTTTGTGATTCCTGTACCGAGCTCGATAGCTGCAGTCGCTTAAGAGTGGCCAGTATCCAGTATTCGGGAGATAGTATGTTCGAACCCCACTATCGGCAGCCCTGAAGATGGTTTTCCGTGGTTTCCCATTTTAACACCAGGCGAATGCAGGGACTGTACCTTAATTAAGGCCACGGCCGCTTCCTTCCCACTAGCCATTTCCTCGCCATAAGACCTATCTGTGTCGGTGCGACGTAAAGCAACTAGCAAAAAAAATAGTGATTCCTGCAGAGTTAACATCTTCGATCCACTTCAGTATTATTCTGACTTAACCACTGTTTCCATAGATTTCGACTAGTTCTATCTTTTTTTTTTTTTTTTTTTTTTTGCTAGTGTAACACATTGAAGGATTTCGGCTACGCAAGGATGGGAAAGGTTTAGCATTGGGAATGAAGTGACACGGGCCTTAATTAAGGTACAGCCCCAGTATTTGCCTGGTGTGAAAGAGGGAAACCACGGAAAACCATCTTCAGGGCTGCCGACGGTGGGATTCGGACTCACCATCTACTAAATGCAAGCTTACAGCCGCATTATTTATTTTTATGAGTCTGTCTTTTGGTGTGTTTGTAAAATGTTAATCTGCACTTTCTAATGTCTCTGTGAATGTTTGCGTATCGTTTGATTTCTTTTTTCTGTTGTATTGTTCATCTGCGAGTTTTGTGACTAGAATTTTCTTATGTTCTTACTCCTGTTTCTCAAAGTATTCAATGTCTGTTTCTCTTTTCAGAATTCATGTTTGCGGTCCACGGAGACATTCTGGTTTAATTATCATACTGTAATGTCTTAGTTTCGTGTGTTTGATTTTAGTTTTAGGTATTATGGGTGTTCGATATACTGATTCTATTTTCCGGCTTCTTATTTCATTAACTTTAATTGCAATTCCTTCTTCCTTGAACCACGTGAAGTAACTCCTTCCTGTCTTTCCAGTATTTATTCATTCACTATGATCCCTCCTCCTTTCCTCCCTACAGAATTATTTGTCTTGCTTCTTCTCTTTCTTCTGGACACCCACCCTCCCAAAATCCTTAATCCTTTTTCTGTAAATATCTCTACCTAGTATCTCGTTTCTTCTGACAACTAGCTCAGCCATGCCCTGTTTAATTTGTGTTTTAGGATTTTTGTCGATATCATCAAATATTCTCTTCGTCAGCTCGCCTGGATTCGTCCGAACCAAATGGTCATAAAAGGATATCCTCATTTTTTAATACTGTCCAATATCTTTTTGATTTTCAAATACAGTTTTTTATTGTTCCTTTTCATTTTGATTTTTCTTTGGAGCAAGAGCTTTTCGTAGTATTTTCCATTTCTTCTTTTTTGAACTATCTATTTGTCCTTTTTCGTTTAAGACCAAGCATTGAGCTGCATACAGGCAGTCCGGGTGTATGACTGTGTTGTAATGATGTTTCGCATTTATTGAAACTGACATTTTGTTGTAAATATCTTTAATTGATAAGCTAGATTTTTGTTATCTTGTTTTGTTTGCTTTTTTATAAAGCCCAGTAAACTGGTTTATATCTACGAAGTACTTTTGTTTACTTTCTTAACTTTTCCGTATTCCTTTTACGATAATTTGGAGTAACTTTAATGTTTGCCATATTTTCCGTCTTGTCAAAAAGAAATGTATAGTCCTGCTCTTTCTGCCGTCTCTTTTAAAGGGTAGACTTTATCATTAATATTATACATACGGTACATACATAATTATAGAACGTTATGCCTTTCATTGTTCAGTCTGCAAGCTTCTGTGAATTTACTAAACGTCGCCAGAATGCTCTATTTGCAACTAGTGCCGTGACATCATTAAATTCTATACCCTTTAAACGAATAAATTGAGTCTATCCATCGTCGTCTTGGTCTCCTTCTACATCTCTTACCCTCCATAACCGAGTCCATTATTCTCCTAGGTAACCTATCCTCCTCCATTCGCCTCATACGACCCACCACCGAAGCCGGTTTATGCGTACAGCTTCATTCACCGAGGTCATTCCTAACTTAGCCTTTATCTCCCCATTCCAAGTACCCTCCTACCATTGCTCCCACCTGTTTGTACCAGCAATCATTCTCGCTACTTTCATGTCTGTTACTTCTAACTTATGAATAAGATAGCCTTAGTCCACATAGTTTCCGCTCCCGTAAAGCAAAGTTGGTCTGAAAACAGACCGATGTAAAGATAGTTTGGTCTGGGAGCTGACTTTCTTCTTACAGAATACTGTTGATCGCAATTGCGAGGTCACTGCATTAGCTTTACTGCACCTTGATTCAATCTCACTTACAATATTACTATTCTGGGAGAATACACATTCTAAATATTTGAAATTATCTACCTGTTCCAGCTATCTGACATTCAATTATCTTGCATTTCTTACCTATTGACATCAATAATTTAGTCTTCGAAAGGCTAATTTTCATACCATACTCATTGCACCTATTTTCAAGTTCCAAGATATTAGACTGCAGGCTTTCGGCTCAATCTGCCATTAATACCAATTCCTCAGCATAGACCAGCCTGCTTACTACATTTCCACCTAAGTGAATCCCTCCGTGCCACTTTGTACCTTTCAGCAGGTGATCCACGTAGACTACGAACAACAAAGGTGAAATATTACAGCCTTATCTAACCCCTGTAAGTACCCTGAACCAAGAACGCATTCTACCATAATTTCTCACTGCAGTCCAATTGTCAACATAAATGCCTTTGATTGGTTTTAATAATCTACCTTTACTCCCATAGTCCACCAGTATGGCGAACATCTTTTCCCTCGGTACCCTGTCATATGCTTTCTCTAGATCTACGAAACATAAACATAACTGTCTACTCCTATCGTAGCATTTTTCAATTACCTGGCGCATACTAGAAATCTGATCCTGACAGCCCCTCTTTGGTCTGAAACCACACAGGTTTTCATCCAAATTCCTCCCAACCACTGATCGTACCCTCCCTTCCAAGATGCCACTGAATACTTTGCCTGGTAAACTAATCAATGAGATACCTCGATAGTTGTTGCAATCCTTCCCGTTCCCTTGCCTATAGATAGGTGTAATTACTGCTCTTGTCCAATCAGAAGGCATCTTACCAACACTCCATGCTAATGTTATTACTCTATAAGCCAATTTATCTCTGCCTTCCCACCATAATTCACCACATTATTATTATTATTACTTCAGCAAAATCAGTTGCTATACACGAGAAAGCAGTCTCAACCAATATTTATGAATTTTTTGCTTGTGACTGCTGAGTTTTATAGCTTCTATTAGATGATTTACAGTATATTCAAATGGTGCAGATCTGCCTCTGACAGTTACAGGCACTACTACAGTTGCTAATATCACAAACGGTAACTGTTTGCTGTTTTCAGAGGTGGTTGATTTCTACTGCTGTATTTCTCTTTGATCTTAGTTTTCAAGTTATGGGAGTTTGGTTTAACAGTGCCTATGATCCACCTATCTTCGACAGTGGTCATATTTGGTGTCCTGTTAGTGATGACGGAGGAATTCCAATACAGTTCATAACTTTCATTTCCGGTTAGCATTGCTTACAATTTCATTTTTATTATTATTATTATTATTATTATTATTATTATTATTATTATTATTATTATTATTATCATCCAGGTTTTCCGGGTCTTCCCGGTGTTCAGTTGCATTAGGTGGTATTACTGTCCATAACTAGTGAAACGCTATTGATCTTCTAATTGTCTTCACTTAAGGATTCTTCAAATCCCTATTCAGCATTTTCTTCACAAAGCTGCAGGATTTTTAAGCTACTACATTTCTCTGTTAACTATAGAGGTTCTTGTTAAGATTTAGCTGGTGATGTATCTCTTGCAACTGGCGGAAAATTTGTCCTAGGGATCCCACTATTACTGGAGCTGTGTCAGCACTGCTCTGATGTCAAATCTCTCTTTTCATTTACCCGAGACAGGTATTTTTTGTACTTTTTTCAAATCATCTTCTGAATGTTCTCAGAAGATACGATTACACTATCGCTCAGATATTATTATTATTATTATTATTATTATTATTATTATTATTATTATTATTATTATTATTATTATTACCTTATTTATGCTGACAGATATTTTGAGAATGCCTCGCTTTGAACTATCCTGACATACATTCTCGGTAGTAAACACATGTTTTCAATCGCATGTTATTCGGGAATTTCAATATCCATTTAATCATATATTTTATGGAGCAATGCGCGTTTGATCACTATAACAACCCTGTCAGGCATACCATGTATCTGATGTTTTGATTGTTACTTATATTAACAGCAAGAGCTGAAAATAATTCCCCAATAAATTCACAAAGCCGTGATATCGTAAATTTTATCTCTCTCTGTATTATTGATAATTCAGAACTGAAAGGGAAGCTTTGTGCGAGAAGTTCCGCAGTGAATCAAAAGGATCGTTACGTTACTGGCAAACATAGATTAAAGCTGTTGTTGTTTATACCTCCACAACTCAGCGTCTGCACCATTATTTTGGCAATAACGGACTAGCTTTATTAATTTATAACCAGGTGGAAGTCACTGTCAGAAATTAATGCATTTAACTGTTATGGATGTCAAAGAACAGATTTTGCCAACGTTCAGTCTCAGATAGTACTTTGGTGAATAAGACGGAACGACATAGGACCATACGATCCCCAATGTTTTAGTAAATTCTTTCTTTCTTTCTTTCTTTCTTTCTTTCTTTCTTTCTTTCTTTCTTTCTTTCTTTCTTGCCGTGCGGTTAGGAGCGCGCAGCTGTGAGCTCGCATCCGGGAGATAGTGGGTTCGAATCCCACTGTCGGCATCCCTGAATATGGTTTTCCGTGGTTTCCCATTTTCATACCAGGCAAATGCTGGGGCTGTACCTTAAATAAGGCCACGGCCGCTTCGTTCCCATTCCTAGGACTTTCCCGTCCCATCGTCGCCATAAGAGCTATCTGTGTCGGTGCGAAGTAAAGCAAAATAGCTAGTTCTCTCTTTCTTTCTTTCTTTCTTTCTTAATCCGTTTACCCTCCAGGGTTGGTTGTCCCTCGGACTATCTCGCATAAATCATCCATCTATTCAGACACGCACCTTTTCAACCACCGAACGAGTTGGCCGTGCGGTTAGGGTTACATAGCTGTGAGTTTGCATTTGGGAGATGGTGGGTTCGAATCTCACTCTCGGCAGTCCTGAAGATGGTTTTCCGTTGTTTCCTATTTTCACATCAGGCCTTACACCACATTAAATAAGGTCAGACCTCCTACATTCCGAATCCCAGCCCTTTCCCATCCTTTCCTCGCCGAAAACCTTCGATGCGTTAGTGAAAAATTAAAGCACTAGAATAAAACAACAGCCTTTTAGTCAGAAATAAAATTGTATTTAGAAAACTTACTCTCATCTATAAATATCCAGTTAATATTAATGGAAAATCAGGTCCTTGTAAGGTGTTAGATAGCCACCAACTCTCTTCCCCTTGTAAAGTGAGAGGGTCTTGTTATTCTAGCGGTGGACTCTGTGCTCAACCCCAGATCGATATTCGCATTCTTTATCTGACCTTTGGACTGGAGAAGTGATGGGCTTTTAATCTGAGTGCATGGGAGGAGAAGGCTATTGAAAACGTGGGGAAAGTAATAGCACATTCCAACCTCACGTAGGGGTCATGTTGGTCGTGAGAGCAGGCCGGCCGTATACCGCGTAAGAGATTTCTTGAGCAAAAGTTCTCTAGTATAAACCAGAATTGCAAGAATGCAGTTCCTTTTTTAATAACACTTCTTGAAACGGTAAGGAGATTATCTGCGATGGTAGTGACTTTTGTTTTAAGATAAAATACAAATGGGAAATCGTCCTCTCTGGACAGATGTCCGAACCTCTGAAGAATGAGGGTACCGTATCGTCAAAAGAAGACTCCCTAGACCTTTCTAGGTCAAAAGAGAGGAAGAGTTGACCAAGAGAGGTTGGGTAGGAAAGACGAAAACGAAGAGCCTGGAAACAATGCAGGGCTCTACTATGGAATATGTGATCGTCAACCCAATTTTAGTCTCCGCTAATCAATTAATGGGGTGTGGCCTCCGGAGATTCACCGCTAATATTTGTTTACAAGTTGATTTACGTTGCACCGACTCAGAGAGGTCCTATGGCGACGATGGGATACGAAAGGGCTAGAAATGGAAAGGACGCGGCCCTAGCATTTGCCTGGTGTGCAAATGGGAAACCCGGAAAACCTTCAGTGTCTCCGACTGGGGGGTTCGAACCAATTATCTCCTGATACTTTCCTCTTCATATTCAGGTAACACACCACATAAACACGCAATAGTGATTACATCTCTTCACACAGGTTTGGCGTCAGGAAGGTCATCCGACAGTAAAGCAGGACCAAATCCACGTGTGCGACAGAGTTCGCACCCGTGACCTCACGGGAGTGGGGAGAGCAGTGGAAAAAGATGAACCAGAAGAATGTGGTCCTTTCCTTCAGTCGTACTTGTACTCGGATGCCTAATTATTAGACAGCCTATTTCTGTGCCAGGAAATGTAGAAATCTGAAGAGTTCCTGTAATATTTTGTAGGGATATAATAAAAGTAAAACGAAGTTTTAAACACCGTGATACGAATGTCCCGTCTTCGAATCTACTAACATAGGGTAGTATTTAATTAGATGAACCCCGTGGTTGCAATATAGTACGGTAGTCTACAACTACTGCACATAGTGTAAAAACTATCGTCCAAAAAATAAAAGAGCTCGGGTGTTCCACCCACACAGGACAAACGGGAAGGACTAGGCCTACTTTCCCTTTCTGACCTTTTCCTAATCACTGGGGTTAGCGCTAGATATTATTTAAGCCCAGTTTTACAGTCGGATGTTGTTCTGACGCCAAACCTGAGATTACGTGGTCACTCTACCTACGTCTCACTGTGAGTGTGGTACCTTTTATGAACCATGCGATGTAGTGGTGTAGGATATACATGGCTAAGACCACAAAAGTCTTCTTAACATTGATGTTTTCACGGCCCGTACTTCAGGGCTGCCGACAGTGGGGTTCGAACCTACTATCTCCAGAATACTGGATATCGGCCGCACTGCATCTATCGAGCTCGGTCGAGAAAAATTCATGTGGATTTCATTAAATATGAATGTCAGTTGTAATTGTGGAACTAGTTCACAGAACGAAAGCTAAAATGACACAAGCTCCAGGCGGACGAGGCTGGTTAATTAGTAATGAATTTTAACGTTACTTAACTGTAATAGCGTAATCCGTTAGTTTCTAGGGAGTTCAATAGCAATTTAATGGACTATAAATGAATGAATTAATTTCACTTCACAATTGAAACTCCATTCTGGTTATAAAGCGTAGCTAACATATTGTGTTTCGAATGAGATGAGAACACTAATTTATACTGTGTTACCAGTTGGACCAGTTGTAGTAGCCTCCAGGTGGTCACTCAAGTTGGTCATACTACAGTGACTGACAGAGCAAATGCAACACCAAGAAGGAGTGGTCAGAACTTTATGCCAATTGCAGAGTAGACTGACGTCACTGAGGTATGCTCATGATGTGAAATGCGCCGTTGTGCTGCGCATGTAGCGAACGATAAATGGGACACGGCGTTGGCGAATGGCCCACTTCGTACCGTGATTTCTCAGCCGACAGTCATTGTAGAACGTGTTGTCGTGTGCCACAGGACACGTGTATAACTAAGAATGCCAGGCCGCCGTCAACGGAGGCATTTCCAGCAGACAGACGACTTTACGAGGGGTATGGTGATCGGGCTTAGAAGGGCAGGTTGGTCACTTCGTCAAATCGCAGCCGATACCCATAGGGATGTGTCCACGGTGCAGCGCCTGTGGCGAAGATGGTTGGCGCAGGGACATGTGCCACGTGCGAGGGGTCCAGGCGCAGCCCGAGTGACGTCAGCACGCGAGGATTGGCGCATCCGCCGCCAAGCGGTGGCAGCCCCGCACGCCACGTCAACCGCCATTCTTCAGCATGTGCAAGACACCCTGGCTGTTCCAATATCGACCAGAACAATTTCCCGTCGATTGGTTGAAGGAGGCCTGCACTCCCGGTGTCCGCTCAGAAGACTACCATTGACTCCACAGCATAGACGTGCACGCCTGGCATGGTGCCGGGCTAGAGCGACTTGGATGAGGGAATGGCGGAATGTCGTGTTCTCCGATGAGTCACGCTTCTGTTCTGTCAGTGATAGTCACCGCAGACGAGTGTGGCGTCGGCGTGGAGAAAGGTCAAATCCGGCAGTAACTGTGGAGCGCCCTACCGCTAGACAACGCGGCATTATGGTTTGGGGCGCTATTGCGTATGATTCCACGTCACCTCTAGTGCGTATTCAAGGCACGTTAAATGCCCAGCGCTACGTGCAGCATGTGCTGCGGCCGGTGGCACTCCCGTACCTTCAGGGGCTGCCCAATGCTCTGTTTCAGCAGGATAATGCCCGCCCACACACTGCTCGCATCTCCCAACAGGCTCTACGAGGTGTACAGATGCTTCCGTGGCCAGCGTACTCTCCGGATCTCTCACCAATCGAACACGTGTGGGATCTCATTGGACGCCGTTTGCAAACTCTGCCCCAGCCTCGTACGGACGACCAACTGTGGCAAATGGTTGACAGAGAATGGAGAACCATCCCTCAGGACACCATCCGCACTCTTATTGACTCTGTACCTCGACGTGTTTCTGCGTGCATCGCCGCTCGCGGTGGTCCTACATCCTACTGAGTCGATGCCGTGCGCATTGTGTAACCTGCATATCGGTTTGAAATAAACATCAATTATTCTTCCGTGCCGTCTCTGTTTTTTCCCCAACTTTCATCCCTTTCGAACCACTCCTTCTTGGTGTTGCATTTGCTCTGTCAGTCAGTGTATATAGATGTTATTTAAGCCCAGATAGGTGTCTGATACCAATGTAAGTTTAAGCAATGGCAGACCTACATGAGATCACATGGTCACTGTGGGTGTGGTTCTGTACCTTACCGTTTATGAGCCATGCGATGTAATGGTGTAAGATATACAGTACATGGCTAAGACCACAAAAGTCTTGTTAACATTGATGCTCTCACGGCCCGTACTTGTAGACATGATACAGGCTTTTAGGCCTATGTTGTGTCAAGAAAATAAAGTGAAATTCTTTGCTTTTCGCAGGGAACTTTGTTCCGCACCTTCAGAAGACGAGAACACTCGAGATTTTCTTCTGAAGACTCAGAGCAAAGAATTTCATCTTGATTTCTTGACATGACATAAGCCGAAAAGTTCATGTCATGTCTACAAAAGTCTTCTATCAGATAGTGGAAGAGCTTATCGGCAAGTAGCAGCTGTTCCAACATCTGTTATTCAAATTAATATGATTTTGCTGTATTCGATTCTCAGTATTATTTAGTATTCACAAACTCTGCCATGTTATTGCTTTCCGCTCTATAAGCCATTGGTTTAAAGAAATATGAAATATTATGCATTCCTTATAAATTTATATCCTCTGTGTTTGAGGTAAGTATGCATGCAATATGAATGTCCGTGGAAACCTTTGACTGAAGGCACCACTTGTCTCACGCAAAGAGTTGTTGCATATTTGGGTAGAAAGAGGAGAGTAATACTATTCGGAAATCTGTATTTCGTATCCTGGCACTGAGCAGATAAAATTTCCGCCATTATCAGATCTTTGGAGGTAAATATTATTATTACAACTTCCCCCATGGGGAGGCTGCCACAAGGACAAAGTATGTCGACTACACAGTATTTTGTCTTCTAAGTTACTGTTGACTTTGCTAGTGTGCCAGGTAGAAAAATCACCACAAGGCTCAGGAATAAATTTGCAATACGGTTCTTCAGATGTTATATAGATGATTGCGGAGTATGGTCACTGAACCTCGTATTGCGGCGATAGCGATGTCGTGAAGTCGTGTCCGGCTGAGACCGAGAGAATCCCATAGCTGTACAATAAATTTAGGGATTGTGCCTCGAGCTCCGATCATAAGTTCATGGACGGAAATATTGTCTAGGTGATATTTATCTTTAACTTATAGTAGTTTACAGTTGGCTGGTAAATTGACTCCTTTTCGGCGTCCACCTCTTCGGCCTGGCCAACGTGCGACTCGAAGCGTATTGTGGGATCTAAGATTAGTCCTTGCTTGCTAGCTGGTTGAAAAGCTATCATGTCAATACGCCTGTTACTCCCGTCGGTAGCTAGGCCAGAGACCTGTTCGTGCACCGTGAAACCGTGATCCTTCAGCGAGGTCGTAATCATGTGTCGTGTTGTATGATGGCGGGAATTTCTCAACACCTCCCCGTGAGGGCAGGCTCCCAGGACATGGGCAAGAGTTTTGTGCTCTCTGTGGCAACGCCGACAGAGGGTGCTGTCCTGGGACCTTCCTGGCACGGAGCGAACGGCGCACACATTCGCTGTCATCTTGATGGCCTCTCTCCATTCGGCACAGGATAAACCTCGGTGATCTCTTATCCATTTGTTCCCTGGCGTGTATTCCTGGAAGAGTCCAACGCCCTTTCCTTTGTGCGGCAACTTCGTCCATGACTGAACTTCTGTTTCGTAGTATCTGTCGGACCTCCCTTACATTGGGAAGATGGCTATTTTTGGGCATAACTCGATCATTCATTTCTATGCCTAGATCTTGCAAACAATTGTACGTTCTTGTTCCAAGTTCCTAGTTGCATTAATGTAGCCGTTTTTTGCAAGCGATAATTTATTACAGATGTCAATATGCTGTAGTTTGGCTTCCCAAGTGGCGCGAAACAAACCGAGGCCTTCATACTTCCTTTCGGTGTACACAATGTGATCCGGAACGTCTGCTGGTAGTTGTGGTTTTCTGTGGTTTCCCATTTCTCCTCCAGGCGAATACCGGGATGGTACATGACTTAAAGCCACGGCCACTTCCTTCCCTCTTCATTGTGTGACCCTTCCAATCTTTCCATCCTCCCACAAGGCCTCTGTTCTGCATAGCAGATGAGGCCGCCTGGAAGAGGTACTGGTCATCCTCCCCAGTTGTATCCACGATACACATGAAACATTAAATCTATTGCGGGTGCACGTACCATAATGCAAGTTTCAAATAAATTAAAATAATAGTTTTATTGATTTTACGTTCCACTAACTACTTTTACGGTTTTTGGAGACGCCAAGGTGCCAGAATTTTGTCCCGCAGGAGTTCTCTAATGTGCCAGTAAATTTAACGGCACGAGGCTGATGTATTTGAGCACATTCAAATACCACTTGACTGAGACAGGATCGAACCTGCCAAGTTGAGCTCAGAAGTTCAGCGGTCTACCGTCTGAGCTACTCAGCTCGGCATAAATTAAAGTAAAACATCGCTTAGTCAGTCCCCCGTTAACAAGGGGTGAGCAATGTTCGTACACATCTCGAAAGGAACAAAGCATTAAAATAGCCCCATATGAGATAAACTGCCTCCTCTGTGGTGTAGTGGTTAGTGTGATTAGATGCCATCCCAGGACGGCTGGAACGCGGTCCACTCAGCCTCGGGAGGTCAACTGAGTAGAGGGGGTTCAATTCCTACCCCAGCCATCCTCGAAGTGGTTTTCTGTGGTTTTCCACTTCTCCTCCAGGCGAATACCGGGATGGTACATGACTTAAAGCCACGGCCACTTCCTTCCCTCTTCATTGTCTGTCCCTTCCAATCTTCCCATCCCCCCACAAGGCCTCTGTTCAGCATAGCAGGTGAGGCCGCCTGGGAGAGGTACTGGTCATCCTCCCCAGTTGTATCCACGATCCAAAATCTCAATCTCCAGGACACTGTCCTTTAGGCGGTAGAGGTGGGATCTCTCGCGGAGTCCGAGGGAAAAACCAACCCTGGAGGGTAAACCGATAGATAAAGAAAGAAAGAAAGAAAGAAAGAAAGAAAGAAAGAAAGAAAGAAAGAAAGAAAGGAAAGAAAAGAAATAAACTGGAGTTCATGCAAAGCTGAAGAAAATACATTTTGTTATTATGTGGAATGTGTGGATAAAACTACTACGATTTATGATGTTGATGATGATTGTTGTTTCGTGGGGCCAAATATAAACTGAAGAGAGCAATTTGCACACCATGCTAATTCTCTTGCTAACTGACTGAAGCTGCTGTCCAACCTACTCCAAAGCAAGTTGCTGCTAATGGCGCTTCAGGATGAAGGGCTCGTTCTATCTCTCTCTCCCCAGGATTCTGAGTGTGCCACATCGTTTACAAACATGTCCATATGCTCAAGGTGAAAATACACAGTATTGATCTGCTGCACAATGGACGGTAATATTGTCTTTAAAATCCCACACTACCAGCTTTGTGCTTTTGTTGCATTTCTGTTGCTTGTATATAGCTGTCTGCATGTTGTCATTTTCTTTGAACCATTGACCCTTTGAACCTTAGCATAATGTACGTATATGCATAATACAAATACAAATGAAAAGTGCACTAAACCAGAATACACAAAACTTCTTTGAGCACTATATTATTATTATTATTATTATTATTATTATTATTATTATTATTATTATTATTATTATTATTATTATTATTATTACTTGAAATTCTCCGATCATTAACGGTAACTGTCCGAACAGCTTCCAAAATTAATTCCTGTCCGGCGTAAATGTTCATCAATGTTTGTTTCTATTCTAAGAATAAGAGATCGCACGATCTATCATGTAAATGTTCCTATTTAAGGCTACACTGTATTAGTTTATGTGATGTCGGAAATGTGTGTTTTATACGAAGAATGAGCAAAAAACGTTAATAATAACCCAAAACTGTTCTCGTATTGGCGTAGAAGAAAATTGATAATAAAGTTGTGGGTTTTGGATTCACATTTCTGAGTTATAATTTTACAACTAGTAATAGATTACTGATCGGAAAAGGGATTTTGATCAATTGAAAACCTTCTTCGAACAACGTTGTAACTGTGTTTGTGGACGGTCAAAGACCGGGCGAGTTGGCCGTGCGGTTAGGAGCGCATCTGTGAGCTCGCATCCGGGAGATAGTGGGTTCGAACCCTACTGTTGGCAGCCCTGAAGATGGTTTTCCGTGGTTTCCGTGGTTTCCCATTTTCACACCAGGCACACCTTAATTAAGGCCACGGCAGCTTCCTTCGCATTCCCAGGCCTTTCCTGTCCCATCGTCGCCATGAGACCTACCTGTGTCGGTGCGACGTAAAAAACTCGCAAAAAAAAAAAAAGACTGGAAAACAGGTTGTAGGTTTTCATTCATTAATACATTATACAGATTTTGAGGTAATATGGCTTTACCTGCACCATTTATAAAGTACTAAATGTACCGAGCGAGTTGGCCGTGCGGTTACGGTTGCGCAGCTGTGAGCTTGCATTTGGAAGATAGTGGGTTCGAGCCCTATTGTTGGAAGTCCTGAAGATGGCTTTCGGCGTTTTCCCATTTTCACTCCAAGCAAATGTTGGGGCTGTAACTTAATTGAGACCACGGCCGCTTTCTTCCCACTCTAACCCTTTCCTATGCCATCGTCGCCATAAGACCTATCTGCGTCGGTGCCACGTAAAGCAAATACAAAAAAATAGCTTTATTCTCATCAACATCACTTTTCAAGCTCCTTGCCATGTTAATTAACTATTTCTGTTTGTCAATCCTTATGACACTAATGTGACCACTTCTTGATCATTTAATTTTTAAATGAGTAGATATCCATACAAGATACTTGTTCTTCTTCTTTTCTTTTCCTGCCGCTTTTTCCCACACCTGTGGGGTCGCGGGTGCGAACTGTGTCGCACATGTGGATTTGGCCCTGTTTTACGGCCGGATGCCCTTCCTGACGCCAACCCTCTATGGAGGGATGTAAGCACTATTGCGTGTTTCTGTGGTGGTTGGTAGTGTAGTATGTTGTCTGAAGATGATGAGGAGAGTGTTGGGACGGACATATACACCCAGTCCCCGAGCCAGAAGAATTAATCAGAAGCGATTAAAATCCCCGACCCGGCCGGGAATCGAACCCGGAACCCTCTGAACCGAAGGCCAGTACGCTGACCATTCAGCCAACGAGTCGGACCCATACAAGATACGTGATGACTCGAATATAACAAAAAGGGTTATTGATTACAACACTGTAAAGTTTACAACGTTGTTCTGCTGAAATAAATCTTATTTCATATAATTACTTGCTACTTGTTTTACGTCGCACCGACACAGATAGGTCTTATGGCGACGATGGGACAGGAAGGGCCTAGGAATGGGAAGGAAGCGGTCGTTGCCTTAATTAAGGTACAGCCCCAGCATTTGCCTGGTGTGAAAATGGGAAACCGCAGGAAAACATTTTCAGGGCTGCCGATAATGGGGTTCGAACCCACTATCTGCCGGATGCGAAGTCACAGTTGCGCGCTCCTAACCGCACTGTGAACACGTGAATTAGTTCTGTTGTATATTTTTAATACCATCACAAGTATACAGCAATGCTAGATATACAAACAATTCATTTCAAGTCATAATTAGTAGTAAAATGTATATAAAATGCCTCTGTTTCACTTCCTGAGCAAGTACGTATCTAGAGGATACAATATTATTCGAGGGATGTATTCAATTAACACTGCAAGTCGTGCCACTCTGGTGGGGTACTTGTTCACTCACTTGAACTACAGCAAACACGAACAATGTACTTGAGGAATCCACTGAGTTCGATAGATCTCAACGTGTTGAGTACACGCTGATAGAACTGAGAACATCGAGGCTTGTAGCGACTAAGTGTACTTTAACAGTTAACTCTAGAGTAAAGGGTAAACCAAAGTACTCACAAAGTAATAAACTCACTGTTCTGATCTTTCATCATCTCAATTTGATTTCTTTTTTCATTACTTGTTTTGCGTCGCACCCATACAGATAGGACAATAGGATAATAAAGGGCTCGGATGACGATGGGATAGTAAGAGGTTAAGATTGAGTAGGAAGTGACCATGGTCCCAGCATTTGCCTGGAGTGAAAATGGGAAACCACGAAAACCACCTTCAGGGTTGCGGACAATATGGTTCGAACTCAATATCTTCGGAATGCAAGCTCACACTTATGTAACCCAAATCATGTGACCAAATTCTCAGTCTAATTTTTTATTTGGTCCACCACTGTGGTCTAGAGGTTAGTATACTTTTCGCCTTGGTTACTCAAGATCGATTCCAGGCTCTGACACTAATTTAAGACTGGCTTTTCTGAACACATACAACTGTGAGGAAACTTGACTTCCTTCTCGACTTCGGAGTAGTGATTTTGCGTTTTATCCTTCTTCAACCCTAGAGGAAAGATATATAACTGCAGACCATGGCCACTTACTTCTCCAGACTATCGCGAAATACTGCAACAATGTTTACCGATACAGACACTGTAGTAATACTGGTTATGACTAGGTAGCCAACGGCCGTAGCCGTGTTGAAACACCGGATCCCGTGAGATCTCCGAAGTTAAGCAACATTGAGCGTGGTCAGGAGTTGGATGGGTTGCCACGCGCTGTTGGTGCGGGGTAAGGGAATGGAGGAGCGGGAAGGAACTGGCCACCCTACCGCACGTAAACTCCGGCTCAGGAACACCTCTGCGAAGATTTGGACCTGTCATCGGGCAGAATAACCCTTACCTTACCATGACTAGGGAACGAAGTCTGGGCTACAGAACATTACCTAGAGGCAGCTGCAGGTGTAGAAACTCCGAATGTTTTCTACTTTACTAAATGTGCCTAAAATGGAAGCAGTCGTGTGGAGGGAGTGCTGTTCATGGGAGGTTTAATGTACGCAGCTCTACATTGTAATAAAATTAGTGGCACTTAGCTCCCCCATAAATAAAAGTCCCAAACAGTTAAATCTTGAGACCGTGACGGCCATAAGTCGGTACTAATAACACGGTCCTCAAAAATTTCCTACGATACACCATTCGTTTTATTTAAAATGTATCACTATTTCCTGTAAAGAAGAGAATAAGACACCTAAATGTACCGACCAAAGATTTCATTCAGACATTGTGGTACTCTGTAAAGTCCCTGTACCAGTCTGAGCTGACATAAACCACATTATTTTATAACAGACGACAGTGTTCTACTGTAGTACTTCCTCTCAAAACAATAATCACCATCTGTTCTACTTATCACATATAATTCTCACACACTAAGCCCAAGGACTGTCAGTCAGTTTGTTCAAAGCCCCTTATATAAAGCAGCTTTAACTCTTTTGGACCTAAACCATCTCCTTTTCCTTTATCCCCTTTTTTGTTTTTTTTACGGAATACAGTATAACCTCTTTAGACGGTTTACTATGAGCATATATTTTAAATGTCCACGTATGACATGTGGTTTATTTTTGTACTGTCTAATTTCATCGACTCATGAATTAATGTTACAGAAAAGACGTCTGCCGCCTAGACAAATGGTCTGCAGATTTTGCAATTCCTCATCGTCGGCGTGATGTAATCCTCATTCGGATTGCTTGACTTATGCGATCTAACCAGCTGTCTCTTATACCAGACAATTACCCCAACTAGACTCACGAGGCTGACTGCGCCCTGTTTCAGCCTTCAGTCCAGGATTTTTAATCCGCAATTGAATCCAGAAGCGGGCGAGCTACCCCTACTCCACAAGACTAGCGTATAATATTAAATTACGCTTATTTGTTTATTGTCCGGCTCCATGGCTAAATGGTTAGCGTACTGGCCTTTGGTCACAGGGGTCCCGAGTTCGATTCCCGGCAGGGTCGGGAATTTTAACCTTAATTGGTTAATTTCGCTGGCACGGGGGCTGGCTGTATGTGTCGTCTTCATCATCATCATCATGACGCGTAGGTTGCCTAGGGAGTCAAATCAAAAGACCTGCATCTGGCGAGCTGAACTTGTCCTCGGACACTCCCGGCACTAAAAGCTATACGCCATTTCATTTGTTTATTGAAATTTTAGGAACTATTACATGTTCAGCAATGCTTGCATATATGGTCAGTATGTTTAAATTTCATGGCCTGATCCGAAGCCTGTCATATCAACTAGTTCATCATTTAGTCCCACGAGAATGAGGGAAACCCGTTTCAAGGTTCAGTCCAGAAGTACATAGCTGGGAATTGCTAGTTGCTTTACATCGCACCGACACAGATAGTTCCTATGGCGACGATGGGACAGGGATGGGCTAGGAGTGGGAAGGAAGCGGCCGTGGCCTTAATTAAGGTACAGCCCCAACATTTGCCTGGTGTGAAAATGGGAAACCACGGAAAACCATCTTCAGGGCTGCCGACAGTGGGGTTCGAACCGACTATCTCCCGAATACGGGATACTGGCCGCACTTAAGCGACTGCAGCTATCGAGCTCGGTAGCTGGGAATTGAAAGCAGAGACAGAGAAATCTCTGAACGCCTATAAGCCATTTCAAATTGTAAAGTGAAATGAAGCGTTGCGGAAAATTACAACATTTGTGTGTATTGCAATGCACTCTGGCCCTGAATGGGACAAGAACAGTTATATATCTCTGAACCCTTCAAGTTCTTTGGAAGTTGTAGAGGAATAATGATCAGCAACAGGAAGTGAAAACAACAGCTCTGGTCCAAACTAGAAAATTGCGACGATCTGATGTCGTCCTTGTTTTTTCCCTTTGAATAAAGACCACCATTAGCATATCATTTTTGGAATGTGTTCGAAAATATTTCAGTTATAGCACATAACATACTGTAGTATTTTATTTATAACCACTGAAGGTATTGAGATCAGAGGAAGAATAAAGTTCAGTATGCGATAGTGGAGTTAAAGTACATAAACAGTTCATCCTAATGAGAGCAACAGAGAAGGATTCCTTAAGATTAACATTTACTAAGACGTGAATTTTTCCACGCAGGAAGTAAAATTAATTTCAGTGATATATAGACTCAAATTGTCATTAGTCAAAGGTTTGCAAGTTGATGCTATTGTAATTGATTTTGCTAAAGCGTGTGAGGTAGCACTAAATGGCATTGTGACCCAAAAATTGGTGGAAACAAACATTAATGAAAGGTTTGTTCTGTGGATCCGAGAATTGTTGACGGACCGCACGCAAAGAGTAAAAGCGGGAAGTAAATACTCCGATCTCTCCGAAAATGTTTCCATAACGTAGGGCGTAGTAGAGGGTAGTGTCATTGGGCCACTTGTATTTATGGTGTATTATCAGTTATCTGCTGAACGAAATTAAGTGACTGCAGATTGTTTGCGGATGAATGTGTAAAGCACAGAAAAATGCGAAATGCTAACGATACAGGCCGGTCTAAATTTACTGTATAACTGGGCACTCGATAACAAAATGAAAATACATTCACGAAAATGAAGTCTCATAATAATGGGGAAGGAACGTAGGCAAGAGGACTTTCAATACTGTCTTGGATCGGACCCTCTTGTGGAGAGTGACTCATGCAAATTCGTAGGTATCCGCGTGAAAAGTATTCTAAAATGGGACACTCAGCTAGGAAGTATAATTTCTAAAGCGTGCAAGTCGGTACACTTCGTGATGAGGGACTAAACGGCAGCAGTTCCCAGGCGAAGGCGCTGGACTATTTATCACTCCCCAGGCAAATCCTGGAATATGGAGCGGCCATATGGGACCCATACCAAAAAGCACTCATCAGTAAGCCAGAGATGGTTCTGAAAAACATTCTGTGAGGAGACAGAACCAAAAGAATTATTATGCACTTAACTTGTGTCGCGTTTAGTTTTTAACTTGCGTTAAGTTTAAACCGAGCTCGATAGCTGCAGTCGCTTAATTGCGGCCAGTATCCAGTATTCGGGAGATAGTAGGTTCGAACCCCACTGTCGGCAGCCCTGAAAATGGTTTTCCGTGGTTTCCCATTTTCACATCAGGCAAATACTGGGGCTGTACCTTAATTAAGGCCACGGCCGCTTCCTTCCCACTCCTATCCCTTTCCTGTCCCATCGTCGCCGTAAGACCTATCTGTGTCGGTGCGACGTAAAACAACTAGAAAAAAAGTTTAACCTCCTGAATGGCCTGAAGAATGGCATGCTGTAAGTGATTCTCTTTCTCAGTCATCTTCCTTATTGTGCAAAGAATTTATCAGAATTGTAGAAATACGCACACATAGAATAGTACAGAATGTCGGGAAAACAATCCCATTCTTTCAGTCAAGGCTGAATTATTATAAATAAAACAAATCAGCCATTAGTCAGGATTAAATTTTTAGTTGTTCATACGTTGAGAAAAAATACTTTTTCTGCACTGTTGTTCGACATTTTGAAACTTTTTTGATGTGATGCTTCTTTATACCTAGAAAACTAAGTCAGAATTGCCAACTACCTACTACTTTCTTCAGTTATCCCAGCTATTTCTGGAGTCGTTGAAGTCACCGAGGCTCATTTTTCTTTTGGCAGAGGTATAAGGCCGGATGCCGTTCGTGACGCCACGTGATTTTTGAGAAGAAAGTCTCAACCCTGGGTCGACCAGGATTCGAACCTCAGCCTTCCGGGTGAGAAGCCAACAGCTAAGCCACTGAGGTAATCACGCACTCCCCCCCCCCAGACATACAATGATTATAAATCCAAAATTAATTATTTATTCATGCTGGTGCATAGTTCCCCCGTGTTGACTCCTGCATAGGGTGCGAAATCAGAAAGAAATGGTGGGGGGAGGTGGAGAAGGATCATAGAGCTTAACCGTTAGTGCTTATTTCAGGCAGTACCCGGCGGGCGAGGTGGTGTATAATTTCTTTGTAACTAAATTACCCCCTCCCCCAGAAAATGTACATTTTTAAAAAAGTTTTTTTTTAAATTATGTTGTTATAACGAGAATGGTAAACAATGGAAAGTTCTTCCCCGGGTTCAGATGGACATGCCAGAGTGAAACATGAAATGTTCGGAGTTGCCACTGCTACGTCGCTTTATTACTCAAGGTCTGTTTTATGTCGCATCGACACAGTATACGTATTATGCCGACGATCGGATAAGTAAGGGCTAGGAGACGGAAGGAAGCGTCCGTGGCCTTAATTAAGGTTCAGCCCCAACATTTGCCTGGTGTGAAAATGGGAAACCACACGGAAAACCATCTTCAGGCCTGCCGACAATGGGGCTATTATTTTTATAACATTATTGCTAATGTTTTTATGAAAATATACAGAGTAAAAACTTTAATTTCAGTAATATATGTGCTCTACATTTTCCTTATCATTTTATAAGGAAAGAATACCCCCGGAAAATTTTCTTTCTTGCTAGTGGCTTTACGTCGCACCGACACAGATAGGTATAATGGCGACGATGGGAGAGGAAAGGCCTATGAGTTGGAAGGAAGCGGTCGTGGCCTTAATTAAGGTACAGCCCAAGCATTTCCCTGGTGTGAAAATGGGAAACCACGGAAAACCATCTTCAGGGCTGCTGACAGTGGGATTCCAACCGCCTGTTTCCCGGTTGCAAGCTTACAGTCACGCGCTCCTAACCGCACGGACGACTCGCCCTGTCCGGGCAATTTCAGATTTGAGATAAAATCGTCGGTGTGTGGGATCCCCCCGCGATTTCGCACCCTGCTCCTGCATACTGACCAAAACAATTTCTGTCAAAAATATTCAGTAGCTGTGTTGAAACACCGAATCCCGTGAGATCTCCGAAGTTAAGCAACTTTGAGCGTGGTCAAGATTGGAATGGGTTGCCACGCGCTGTTGGTGGGGGGTTAAGGGAATGGAGGAGCGGAAAGGAACTGGCCACCCTAGCGTACGTAAACTCCGGCACAGGCACACCTCTGCGGTGGTTCGGACCTGCCTTCGGGCAGAATACACCCTTACCTTACCTGGCTTTTCTAATGAAAATACGTCTGGAGGGGTTTAATTTAAAATACCACTTTAAGTTGTTTCTAATCATAAAAATATTTCTTTCAGTTGTATCCCATCATAAATGATATCTTTGCCATGTTTGCTCACTGTTCAGTGATATTGAAATTTGAATCATTATTCTTCTTTCGCAGTACCCTTCATTCCTACGAACACTCAGTCTGGTAGAATATATGAATAACCTACTGCAGGAAAAAAATAGTCGAACATTGGCGACTATGTGGTTAATCATCAAGAAGTGGGCATTTCAGAAAATGAACACGTAGATATTTATTTCAGATGGGTCATGACAAGTTAATGAGATACGCGTGGACATTGACCGTTCTGTTGAAAATCCACAGCCTGTTTCCAGTCATTCAATCGGGTCAGGAATGGAATGAATGAAGCTGCCATCTAGCGCCTAGGATAGGAATTGTGGCGGCCGCCGAAGCCTGTCGCACTCCTCTGGGGCAATGATAAATGACTGACGGATGAAATTAAATGTTATTGGAGAGTGTTGCTGGAATGAAAGATGGCAGGGAAAACCGGAGTACGTGAAGAAAAGCCTGTCCCACCTCCGCTTTGTCCAGCACAAATCTCACATGGAGTGACCGGGATTTGAACCAAGGTATTCAGCGGTGAGAGGTCGACGCACTGCCGTCTGAGCCACGGAGGCTTCTACAGTTCTGTTAATGATAACCAATTTAGAGGTTCTTGGCCATGTTTGTTGCGTATGACACGGTGAGCAGGTCTACAAAATTAAACTAATTTCAGCATTAACTCATTTATCATTAAAACGGACATGGCTAGTTTTAATTCTAGTTGAACCACAGACTACTGAATGCACAAAGCTTCCTTACTTGGTTGAAGGTAATTGAATTATGACCGGGCTAGTAGCTGTGTGGTTTGGGTCACGTAGCATCGGCTTGTATTCGGGAGGTAGTGGGTTCGAACACCACTGTCGGCAGCTCTCAAGGTGGTTTTCCGTGGTTTACTATATTTATACCAGGTGAATGTTGGGGGTGTACCTTAGTTAAGGCCACGACCGCTTCCTTCCCACTCCTAGCCTTTTCCTATCCCGTCATCGCCACAAGACCTATCTGTGTCGGTGCGACGTAAAGCAAACTGTAAGAAGAAAAAGACAGTTTAATTATGATCCTTAATTTTAATGCTCGGTGAGAAATTCGTTGATAGGCAGAGAATAATAAGTTAAGGGGAGAAAGTGGAACAGTTTCAAATTTTATTACAAGGTAGAACTTCCATGGGTGTAAGAAGAAAGAAAGCTGAAAATCTATTTGGTGTGGGAGAAACACTTTCTGAATCAGTGGCTCCATCAACAAAAAGAGAACGCCTTTTGTTGAGCATACGTGTCCCCAGAGTCTGAACTACCCCTCTAGAGAAGAGCGCTGTTTATACCGAAACATCAAATGTCAAACGGACCATTGGTGCGGGTATAATACCAACAAATAGCTTCAGAGAAACACTTTACGTGCGATCTCGATACACCTTAGGGATCTAAAATTCGTTTTCTGAAAGGAATACAGGTAGTAAGACGGCTGCAAGATTGTAGAAGAAAACGTTGAATATATTTTACCAAAATAATAAATTATTAGGAAGAGAATAACTGAATAAAATATAATTGCTAACTAAAATCAAAATACCCAGAAGAACTTGCGCTACGAACTTCGTGAACAGGGGTTGAATACAATGAATAATACTGAAGAAATTATTGATACTGTAGTGTGGTTTCTCATTTGCATTGAGTTCAGGGCAATTAGACCAATTGCCGGATGAGTGGCTCAGACGGTTATGGCGCTGGCTTTCTGTGCCCAAATCGGCAGTTTCAACCCTGACTCAGTCCGATAGTATTTGACGTTACTGAAATTCCTCAGTCCCGTGTCGTTTCATTTTCCAGTATGTAAAAGAAATCCTGCACGACAAAATTCCAGCATCTCGGCGTCTCCGCAAATCATAAAAGTAGTTAGTGGGACGTAAAACCAATAACATTATTAATCAGACCAGTTGAGAATGTCTCCGATATTATCTGTGTGCGACAAATTGCGTGATCCAGCAGAACCGGGCAGTAGGGTTGATATAATAATTAGTATGTTTAATAGACACATTAGCGCTAGAGAATGCAGTCGGAAGTTGGTATTGTGGCTGGAACTCATTACATAGCGAAAATATGTCCTCTTTAGAAATACATCGTAATAATATTGGTTTTAACATCTCTTCAATTGTTATAGATTCTAAGAGACGTCGGAGTGTGATAATTAAGTCCCTCGGTGTACTTCGAATTGCTTCACTCCATCGGCTTGGAGTTGTTCTATTTAAATACCTTCAAATACTACCGACTTCAGCGAGGCTCGAACCTCCTATCTCGGGAACAGAAGATCAACGCTTAACCAATTGAGCAACTAAGGTTGGCAATTGTATATTCATTTTTTTCGAGCAAATTAATAAAAAGATCGTTATGAGGCCAGTTTCAAAAACTTCCCTTCATTTCAGTCAAAATTAAATTATTGTTCATTTTACACAAAAGTTCAGTTCAAGCTCATACGTTTCTTTAATTAAAAACATTCGAGTGACAGCTGTTTTGCTCGTGTATCCCCACTCGTTCAGACATAGCCAGTGTGAAACTGCACAGCGCATAACTGTAAACATTTTCCTACTATGATTAATAAAATTCAGGAATAAAGTTTTTAACTTCATTTATGTTAGTTTGTAAAACTTGATTTCTCGGGCACAAATAAGCACAGTCTGTTTAATAGTTACAGTCTCCACTGAAAATGAAATAATAATGAAATGCTCTTTTTCATTTGAATAACATTTTACATCTTTGCGTTGCGCGTCCTAATTAGCTTTCAAATTTCTCTTGATACAAATTCCACCTCAGACGGAAAGAAAATAATGAAATCTTATTGTACCATGATGAGCATGCTACACGTTTTATTAATTGTTTGACTTCCACTATATCAATGCGGAGGGTGCCACTCTGGTTCTGTGAACTGTACTAATTGTACCTGTAAGTATCTCGTAGTTGTTCCCTAATTCATTAATGTAATAGTGTAGATTAGAAATAAGAACAATTCATGACCTTTTGAGTCCCCACTAAACCTGTTGTTTTCCAAATACTAAGTGATGGTAGAACCCTGGCTCTTTCAGCGCACATTTCCGGCTTCGATGGCGGTTCAGACCGGTGGTTTTTGAAGACGTTGGAATACGCCAGCATGAATTCGACAGATTTACTGGTAATGTGGGATAACATATTTCAGCATTTTTGCTAAAACCGTAAACCTGTGGGACAGAATATTATTATTATTATTATTATTATTATTATTATTATTATTATTATTATTATTATTATTATTATTATTATTATTATTATTATTATTACTATTATTAAGAGACTAAATTGCCCATATCCTTCGCTGAATGGTCAGTGTCGAGTCCTTAGGTTCAGAGGGAGGGACGCGGATTCAATTCCTAGCGAGGTCGGGGATTTTAAAAGCATCTGGTTAATTCCTTAACTCGGGGACATAGTGTTTGTTCTAGTACACTTCTCTTCATATAGCCTATATACAACACTATCCAAACACGCAATAGTGAATACTTCCCTCAGTGTAGAGTCGGGGTCAGGATGGCGGGAAGGACACCCAACCGTAAAACAGAGCCAAGTGCACTTGTGCGACACTTATTGGCTCTACGATTCCACCGCGGTGTGGGAAAAATGCTAGAAGAGGAAGAGGAGTCTCAGAGAATGAACTCCTTCTTCTGTTTTGTTAGTGATACGACTACTTTCATTAATGCTCGTTCATTAGCTCTTATGAGACGCCGAGATGTCCGAATTTTTTTCGCACTGGTGTTCTTTTCAGGTGCCGGAAGCTAGTGACTACATAAATACCATGAAATAAATAGATAGAGAGGTAAGTAAATAAATAAATGAAAGAAAGAAGAAAAATAATGTAATAGATTGCTTTTCATCCTTTCGCAATGTAGTGCAAGGTAAAACCATTAAATTTATGGCAGTTGAACATAATTTTTGTGGTATTCATAAATGCTACTACTCATAACCCAAAACCTCATTTCCCTTATTTGTTTCGCCTTCGGTGAATATTGTCTTTATATTTGGAAAAATATTTATATTTTGTAATTGATTCACTTTTGTTCGATTTTGAAACTCACTCCTATGTTGATGATGACTGTTGTCTAAAGGAGCCTAATATCTAAGTCATCGCCCTTTCTTATGTCGAATTTTTTTGTGCATGCTCCTCGTACTGCTCAAATAAGTATGAATATTTCTTTGGACATAAAGACCCAAAATTGTCAACAGATGACTCTATTTATATATGAACTTGAACATATTTAGATAATTACCTGTGAAGCAAACATGCGTACAATAACCACTCCTTTATCTGTTAGGGACACCAATTATATTGAAGGAATAAAACTAAACATTGAAAATATCTACTTCATAGGAACATAAACTATCTTTCTGATTGAATTCTCGTGTATTCAATCTATTTTGTTTCTTCGCTTCAGTGTTTAATATTAAATACAATACATTCCGTACACACTACCTTACTCTTACTAGCACAAGGCTGCACATGTGTGCGTGCGACACAGTTAGATGGAATACTACACTTCCTAGAAATTATTATTTCACTTGACTCCCATTGGCTAGATTATCTGTTGTGAACGGTCCCCGGTAAAACAATACAGAAGTGTACATAAAAAGTTCTGGCGGATTGTTTACTGCGTGAAAGGTAAGTAAAGGTAACAAAGCGAAGCCGCTTAGCTAAGACTAAAAGTGTACTCGCTTCATGCAGAAGTATGTGATTATGATACCCCTCAGGAAGTCGAACACACTGGAAACGGTGCTTCCATATGACGCATGTTCAGCCTTCAACAGATATGAGGAATGAGTTCCAGGTTTACGCCTCGAGGTTCGGCTTAGAACTATCTGTTTTATCCCACTTACAGCAAAAGTTATGAGTAGTGGAAGCGTCTACCTTCTACCATTCCAAAGGCCTTCGAGGCGTATTCAGAGTTATTTTGTAAGTAAATATAAAAATATTCCAAATTTAATTTGTAGATAACTGTTTGAGATTGTTTAGAAGAAGTCTTCTTTTGTAAGTAAATATAAAAATATTCTAATTTAATTTGTTGGTAGCCTTTCTAGAATGTTTAGAGGAAGTCCTTTTTGTAAGTAAATATAAAATAATTATAACTTTACTTTTGTAGATAGCTTTTTGAGAATATTTAGTACTTCCTATTTCATATCATACAGTTTTTTTTTTCGTTCGTTCCTGCTGTTCAAACCTAACTGAAGTTACGGAAGCGTATGTTTGCTATGTTCAAGAAGCAGCAATTGATGTGCCAGGTATTTTACAAGTGGAAAGCTCTTTATCCTTGGCATATCCGCTGATTGCTTCCCGATCCTGGGTTTGTGTAATGTTATGTCCTTCTCCTTAGATTCCTGAACTAATATTATTTTCAAAATCCCTAAATTCATTGCTGAATCCTTATACTGATGCAGGCTTTCAGGGCAGTTGTCAACTGTCAAGTTATGGCCTTCTTTGTGAATATTAAGGTTCATTCACGCTGTAAATATACCGACCATTGAGCTGCGGTGCAGTTATTTCGACAAGTCGAAACAGTAGTTGAAGTATTGGAATATTAATAAGGTCAACATTGCGTAATATCCCGATAGAAACCATGACTTGTCGATGGAAAATATATTTTATATTCCACTAGGTAGGAAAATGAGTTCTAAACTCATTCACAATAGGCCTATTCATACATCTTCTTCTGCTTCAGTCTCACTTGGTGCCGTCGGTGATGCGGATTTTCTTCTTCCGTAAGGGTCTGTCGAGTACCATCTCCTCCACTAGTTCATATAGGTTCGAACTGCATTTAATGCTGTCCATTCCTCGTCCCCTGGAACGTATTTTACTCCTCCAACCCATTAGCAGTATTGAACCCTTTAACTTGCCATTCCATCGTTGGTCGGCCACAGCTGCTGCAGTAGAGCAATATTGAACTCTTAAATCTTGGGGTCGTAGCGGGAATATTTCGGTCACAATTTTAACCAAACGATGGAGTTCAGAAGGGAGTCTAACTACTTGAAATGAGGAGCAAATACACTGACTGACAGAGCAAATGCAACACCAAGAAGGAGTGGTCAGAACTTTATGCCAATTGCAGGGTAGACTGACGTCACTGAGGTATGCTCATGATGTGAAATGCGCCGCTGTGCTGCGCACGTAGCGAACGATAAATGGGACACGGCGTTGGCGAATGGCCCACTTCGTACCGTGATTTCTCAGCCGACAGTCATTGTAGAACGTGTTGTCGTGTGCCACAGGACACGTGTATAGCTAAGAATGCCAGGCCGTCGTCAACGGAGGCATTTCCAGCAGACAGACGACTTTACGAGGGGTATGGTGATCGGGCTGAGAAGGGCAGGTTGGTCGCTTCGTCAAATCGCAGCCGATACCCATAGGGATGTGTCCACGGTGCAGCGCCTGTGGCGAAGATGGTTGGCGCAGGGACATGTGGCACGTGCGAGGGGTCCAGGCGCAGCCCGAGTGACGTCAGCACGCGAGGATCGGCGCATCCGCCGCCAAGCGGTGGCATCCCCGCACGCCACGTCAACCGCCATTCTTCAGCATGTGCAAGACACCCTGCCTGTTCCAATATCGACCAGAACAATTTCCCGTCGATTGGTTGAAGGAGGCCTGCACTCCCGGTGTCCGCTCAGAAGACTACCATTGACTCCACAGCATAGACGTGCACGCCTGGCATGGTGCCGGGCTAGAGCGACTTGGATGAGGGAATGGCGGAACGTCGTGTTCTCCGATGAGTCACGCTTCTGTTCTGTCAGTGATAGTCACCGCAGACGAGTGTGGCGTCGGCGTGGAGAAAGGTCAAATCCGGCAGTAACTGTGGAGTGCCCTACCGCTAGACAACGCGGCATCATGGTTTGGGGCGCTATTGCGTATGATTCCACGTCACCTCTAGTGCGTATTCAAGGCACGTTAAATGCCCACCGCTACGTGCAGCATGTGCTGCGGCCGGTGGCACTCCCGTACGTTCAGGGGCTGCCCAATGCTCTGTTTCAGCAGGATAATGCCCGCCCACACACTGCTCGCATCTCCCAACAGGCTCTACGAGGTGTACAGATGCTTCCGTGGCCAGCGTACTCTCCGGATCTCTCACCAATCGAACACGTGTGGGATCTCATTGGACGCCGTTTGCAAACTCTGCCCCAGCCTCGTACGGACGACCAACTGTGGCAAATGGTTGACAGAGAATGGAGAACCATCCCTCATGACACCATCCGCACTCTTATTGACTCTGTACCTCGACGTGTTTCTGCGTGCATCGCCGCTCGCGGTGGTCCTACATCCTACTGAGTCGATGCCGTGCGCATTGTGTAACCTGCATATCGGTTTGAAATAAACATCAATTATTCGTCCGTGCTGTCTCTGTTTTTTCCCCAACTTTCATCCCTTTCGAGCCACTCCTTCTTGGTGTTGCATTTGCTCTGTCAGTCAGTGTATGTGCTTACTAACTTTTATTGAATCAATTAAATGCAAAAATTTATTTATATAAAATCATTGGTCAAGAAAAAAGTTAATTATTTAATGTTTCAAACGCAGTCACATTGCATGGCGTTAGTTTTATTAGTTACAGTATCGAAGAATTTTCTTCAGAGGAAAGTAGAAATATCACAGATTAGTGGACAGCGAAAATGAAGAAAATGAAAAGAAAACCTGAAAATCTGGCACCTATTGATCCAAACGATAACTGAGAATTAATCCACACGATCCGTGGAAAATCTGACCTTCAACAAGTAGAATTCCAGATTTACTTTTAACTAAGATTGTCCACCAGTCAAATACCCTGTCGGATATGGGAACACCCGCCGAATGGACCCTTAATCGAACCTAATTGACTATAAGTTGCTTTGGATAGGTTGCGAAATACTACTGGAAAGCATGGTGTTCACTATAATTTAACAGCAGCATTCATAATTGAAAATAAAATTCCACCATGTATTGCCATCTCGTGACACCCTTAAGTTATAAAATAATCCCGTTGCTGAAACGTGCATCACGCAAACAGCTGTTCAGAAGGAACCAACAACGACTCGATCCGAGAGGATCTTACGTTACGTCGTTCTGAAGGAACAAATCTGCGAAATGCAGGAAACACTTATTCATCACGCATTTAGAAGAAATGCCAAACACTGAAGTTAAATCAAAAGTGGTAAATCACTTGAAAATTATTCTTATAAAACCAAATTTCAAGTTATAAACGGTTACGTTAAGCTTAATAAAATTACAAGGCCACATGGTAAAATAAAATAAAACATCTAGGAATTCTTTCCTTTACAACAATGACCACCATTACAGATCTATCTACTCATTGTTTGTCACAAAAAACTAACTACAAAGTTATTGATCGACCGCAATCAAATATTACAAACATGAATGAACGACAAAAATTGAAAATAAAATATATTCCCTGCTGACGAATCGAACCCGCATTCGTAACTCAAGTCTCACATAAATAAACTAAGTGTCAACACGCACACTATCAAAACACTCGGATGTCTGAACGACAAAACAATTAAGTCCGTAACTAAAATACTGAAGTTCAATGAACTCAAACGCGCGTGGCAAACTGCAGTAAATACTCAATCACCGTTAGCGCAGTACCCAATATTGGGCAACCCTCACGTTCAGGCCACTAGTGGTTCCATAATCTTAGGTAAACACCTTCCAGCTGGTAAGGGCTGTCGAAACATGTCCTCAATATTACTTAGCTAACACCCTTCGCATTGCATATACTGCTGCAGACACTACCATCGCTCAAGTCACTTCGCAAAACACATAATCTAAGACTTGAGTATATACAGCCGACACCCTAAACCTATCGTCGGGCCTACATAGTGTATACGCACCCTAACACTAACCTCTATGTACACACACACCTTCTAAAACCCAGCGTTGAGCGTAAATAGGGACGTCTTATCATCAGTATACTCCTATGATAACATGTGACGTCCTAAATCTGTTGTCGAGCGGAAACTGGGTATCTACGCTTCCTCTAGAATGTCAGACGAAATCGTAACTTCAAACACATTCTTTGATATTTTAGCTGGAAACCTTGTCGAAACTATAGCACACAATGAAACAAATCTTGCCACTGAATGAACGCAAGTCAGGAAATGCAACTAAGTCCCTATCGTATTAATAGAACGTAAAATTGAAAATAAATAACGCATGGCAAGCAATCCACAACTCAAACACGATCTCGACATGCGCAATGAAGTTCGAAAAAAAAAAAAAAACTTTCAGCACACGTCTAACATTACATGAATATCGACAAAACAGTAAGCATCACCAACGCAAAAATCCACACTATAATTCTAGGGTGAGGCCCAAACTTCGGCTACCATCCCACTATTCCAAACATCCATATCCATAAACTATCCAGTGAAGCGAAATTCAGTAAATCTACACAGCCAAACTATCGCTTTAATAACGTCCAATATCTCATCCCACGATGTTTCCGATTTAATGATAAATTATCGTCTCATAATATGTGAAATTTACTGAGTGGAAATTTGTTATAACAGTCAAATAACACCAACCGTGTATTCAGAATGCTCTTCTACTCTTGAGGTCGCCTACTATAATATTCATTATGCTGACTTTACCTAAATCGTCACTTGGATTTATCTGCCAAGAGCTACAATCTTCTACAGAATTGTTTTCACTGGGAGATATTGACTTGAAATCTTAATGTGCATCACAAAGTACTCATTTCGAACCAACCTTCACCCGTCAGCTGTTACGGATTGTTAGCGGAATATCACTACAGCTTGCTTCAAAAATATCACATTTAATATACAGCCTGTCTCAAAAATTCTTCGCCATCAACAAATATAGCCTGTCTCAAATATTCATATTCATCGCCTCTCATCACGGCGACATTACTCATTAAATACAGGCTTCCTCTGCCTTCAACATATACACAACTATTCTCTCAACCGGCACAATCAATTTCTTCCTGTTTCACAACTTTTCACCTCAATACTCCCATGACGAACAACTTTATAAAAATCCTTTCCATTCACTTTTACTACCACTCTAGGACCTCAAAAATGCAATAACACAGTGATTTCCTATATCACCGACATACACGATGTCAAAAAATTAACTTTCTACGAATAAATATAACTTTATCAGACTTCACTGGATTGCGAGATGAATGCAAATCTTACTGAACATATCTATTAGATACACTTTTAACATAGAAAAATTTTATCCTGCGGTAATTATTATTATTATTATTATTATTATTATTATTATTATTATTATTATTATTTCGACAAAAAATTTCTGAACTCATACGATATTTGAAATTAAGGCATTCACCACGACTACATTTTCGTTGTCACCTTTCTAACTTTATTCAATTTGAACACTATCTCAAAGAATATTAACACATTATTTAAACTTCGCATTTTATAGTTTCTCGACGTGAATTTTACTGTCCTGAAGAGTTTCACACAACGACCAGAAATGTAACACATTCGCTTGATCATAATTAAATATTAATTCGACACACACATTGAAACATCTATTGCGACACAAATTATATACTACAACATTAATGAAATATAATCACAGACTTGTAATCGTTGTCATCATGGAGCTTCTGGCTACATTTAGCCAGCTGTCCTCTGATTTAGTCTTCCATTGCTACAATGGATATCATCTTCTTATATATATAACTTAAACTACACAAATTTTACACTTGGTATCGCCTAACACCGCAATACCGCACCTTCTTCGCTTTCAACGTGCGACGAGCACCCTTCTCAACCTGTGGCTCCCACTGTTTCCCAGGAGTCTGCTTTCGTAACTCTACTGCTGTCCAGGTGTTTCAAATAGATAACAAAAAATCAGCCCTCACCGGCTAGCCTCCAGACTCCCTTTGACAAAAATGAATCACACACAATTTTAATACGGAGAGAAACTCAGCTACGTATTTTAAACATATTATCTAAGCCTTCACAGTTTTCATCGGTGGATGCTCAGGAAAATTTCTATCACCTTCCATTTAATATTCTACTTGGACCATTGACACGAATATATATATGACAAGTTATTTTGAACTAAACCCCGCAATTTCTTGCAGACGAGTGAAGTGGGTTTCACCTCCCAGACCTTCGGACGGAGTGTGTAAAATAGGTGGAAGGGTGTTTCTTATATACCCTATGGGAGGGACGCCACCCTCTCCACGAGGCTCGGTTGTGCAATCTGCTAATTCCACATCCACGGGACCAATTTTCTTGAAATTTATTCCATAAATTCAGACAGACTTATAATTCATTATGGTGTTAATTTTATATTTTTCCCATACTTGCAACGGGCTTAATGAATTATTTATGACATGTAGTTTCGCGGTCTTTTCGTCATCCATTGGCCTCGGCACGTGTCGCAAATCCGCGCTTAGGACGCCAACTTTCCTCCAGGCTTAACTGCATTTATATTTACCCTGGGGATTCTATCTTCACGTAAGGTTTACTAATAATTTAGATATTTTATTCCTGGATCTACCATGTCGACAAAGTCTATCGTTATGAAGGATTTTTCGAAATTGATAAATTATTCAACACTCGAGGTCAACCGAAGTATCCCTGCATTTCACGAGATGTTGGCTCGCTGACCGCGGAGAGCTCTGTTCCCATGAGAGAGCCAGACTCTTGAAACAAAACAGGGCTACTCTCAAAAAAGTCGTTTGTAGCTGACATAAATATCTGGAATTATTTTTTATCGTAGAGTTATGGGTTCAGTATCGCCAGCATTCTCCTTCCTTCATATTTCTGGGCCCTTCTTTTGACGTGTTCGTACCGTCCGAGTCCAGCTCCCTTGACTTTTTCAGACACTTGCATCACTTTCATCGTTCGTATTACTGCCTCCATTCTCAATTTATCCAAGCTTATATTGTCTGATTCAACTATGAAATTTCTCATCTGTGCTACATCTAGATTGTCAGTCCATTTTTCTTGTCATCCAGCAGGTGTTTACTCCATAAGTCACAGGTATTCTGACTACCGTCTTGTGGATCTTTCCTTTCTCTCACACAACACACTCGATATTCATACATCGTCATGACAAATAATATGAAATAAGAAGTAGTAGTGAAAGGGAAACATACTCCTGTTTTGACTTAAACTATGATTTTAAATGTTTATTATCCTTAGTTGTGTAAAAATCAGACGTAATCTTGAATTGCATCAACAAAAACTCTCACGTCTTGAAAGTTGCTGAATATGAAGTTATCAATCGTTTTGAAGAGCTACGGACTGTCACCATCAGCACAGAGGACTGTGAACATGAAATCTGCAGTCGTATTGAGATAATAGGATACTTGGTCACAAAGATGATCGAAATCTGGGGGGCACTGCAATTTCCACCAATATCAAATTCTAACTTCTCCCCACTCACATTATCCAGTACCAACTATGGGACTGAACCATTGAGTACCAAGATGGCTGAGCTCTTCCTTTTGAATGCTGTGGAAAAGTTCTATTATAAGGGGATATTCCGAATACTTTGGAAAACGCGCTACACCAAGTAGTCAGTCCTGAAACATCTTAGTATCAATACAAAACTGTCGACCAATTTATGGAAGCGAAAACTCAGATATTTTGGACCCAGTCACAAAATATTAGGAGATGGAGAGATTTATCATCGCGGGAAAAGTTGACGGTCGCCGACGGTCGCCGCTCAGATCATAGCTTGTTGAAATGATTTGAGAGCAGTATTCAACACAAATGTGCTGGTGATTATTCCCGGTCAAGAAAAATATTGGCAGAACTTATGGTACCTACATATTTGCTTTCTTTTTGCGTTTTCTGTTAGTCGATTTATACTATTTTTCACTGCCTCCATAACATAAAATAGTGTATATATCGTTATTGAAAATCGTTCGTCCTATTTTGAGCTTTTTGTTTTTAACCATGAATTCTTTAACCAACAAACACCTTCAGTTACTGCACCACATTGATCTGATCTTTTCATTCAGTACAAGTTCTACTGTTCTGATTTAATACCTAAAAGGAGATTAGCAAAGACGTCGTCATTCAATTATGGCGTGAAATTCAACAACTAAGTGCTGTATGCAAACCTCTCGGTAGTAATTTGTGGAGCATTACGTTAACGGAGTAAGTGAGCGACATGACGGGAGGAGACACATAACTACAAGAGCCCTCATGGAATTCAAATAAGCCACGCTGCTCCGATTCTGTTCCCTCTGTGTGCGAACTAATTACCCCTCAGGTTACGCGGCAAGTGAATAACAGCTAACGATGTGATATTCAGGAGGCCAAGAACTTCATGTTACAAATTCCAGTCAGTCTGTAGTCTTGAAATACACTGTCTGACAAAACAAAATTAAGCATCCAGAAGAAGTGCTCCAATTTTATCCTATTTCGGTGTACATGCATACCATTGATGTGTAAGTAAAAGATTAGATTTAGGGCTTACAAGGATCTATAATGTATAGAACGCCCACCAGAGTGCGTTCGTGTTGGCTGCGTCCTGTTGTTGATAAGTAGTTACCAGTCAACTGCTGTGAGACAGACAGTGCAGAGGACTACGTACAGACAGCCTATCCTCCAACTGACAGAGGCCGCATTGTGGGACTGCGTGAGGCTGGTTGGTGGTATTGTGCAATTGCCAGGCATGTAAGCCATTCACATCCCACAGTGGACACCCATGTTGGGCTCAGTGGGTACATGAGGACACCCAATCACGTCGTGCAGGTTCGGGTCGACCAAGAAAAGCCCCTCCTCCCCGAGGGAGGACCTTCGTATGGTGCGCCAAGCATTGCGGGATGCCATAACTTCGGCACCTCCCATCCGCGAACATATAGGCCTACTGGAGATTACAACATCCTGTGAGTTCCCGTATAGTGTCTCGACGACTCGCATCCACCGGACTCGAGTCCTACCACCATTTCCATTAACACCAGAACACCAACGCCTGCATGGTCTTTCAGCATATGTAGTTTAATTCACTTTCAACCACTCCTTCTTGGTGTTTAATAACTGTTTTTGTCAGGCAGTGTATTTTAAATATCTCAAAAAGTCACCTTTCAATGATCTCCTCCGTTTTAGACTATCTATGGACCACACTTTGCGGTCTTTATATTCCGCCGTCATTTCATTCACTTTCTGCCAGTAACATTCCATTTTCTCCTACATATTTCTTCTGTGTAGCATGTATTTTCTCTATTGGCTCCTCCTCTGTCTCCCGTACATCTCTGAATTCCTGAATTTGTTGTCTAATTCTATCTCTTTCCGCTATGTTAGTTAATCTTCTTCCGGTCAATATTAACTACATGAAACCATTTTGACTCTTTTGTATAATGTGAAGATTTGTTTCCTCAGCCAGTTCCTGTCCATCCTCGGTGTTCACAGAACTGTACTCTTCTTTTACTCATCAGTTCAACAACTCCATTCAAAATCCGGGACCCTTCTTTGTTAGGACTGAGACTCTTCAGTGCGTGTTAGGTATTTGAGGATAAACTAGAAGAAGTTCCAAAAATCATCCATATCTGACGAATGACTAAATCTCGTGATGCAAACGTTCGTACACAGATGCAGCCTAGTTTCCATCGTTGGGCCCGACATTCTTCTGAGCATCTTTCTTTTTCCTTCTCCAGAGCCTTCCGGCCCATCTCTTTCAATCATATACAGTGTTTATTTTGCATACAAGCATTTGTATTTTTGTGCTGTGTCTGGATGCTTTAATTCAAGATTAATTCATAAACAAAATAAAAGTTTGCTATTTGCTTTACGTACCACCGACACAGATAGCTCTTATGGCGACGATTTCCTGGTATGAAAATGGGAAACCACCGAAAACCAGGGCTGCCGACAGTCGGGTTCGAACCCACCGTCTCCCGGATACTGGATACTGGCCGCACTTAAGCGACTGCAGCTGTCACGCTCGGTAAAATAAAAGTTTAATAGGTGTACTATTCTCGTTTCCTGAAATGAACTGTGATTCGCTATTATCTGAATATCTAGTCTGGTATATTGTAATTTCAATAAATGACTGAACCGATGGGTTTCTGGAAACAATGACCTGGTTTCGTAAATATGTTTCTTAACAGCGAAGGACTTTGTTGTTTGCCTCTGGGAGAAAATAATGTTAATACCCAATAATGCGCGAAATCACGACTGGCTCTTCATCAAGATGGTAACATTTCAAATCACAGAAAATTCATAATTGAGTTTTGAAATTAAAACCACGTGTCCGTGTGGTTCGAACGTGTGTTGTGTATCTCGCAGAACATGATAACAAGATTGACTGTCATATTGCACTGCAAGATTACCATGAGTTTGGTTGGTTTAAAAAAATCATTATCGACTTAACGTATGAAGAGGAAATTAATAACAATAATAGTAATAACAACCGTATGGCCTCAGTTACGGCAAGCAGGCATTTTAATTTGATGCCATCTGCGTCTCCTTTAGCGTTCCATTATATTCTAATATATGACAGAGTAAATTAGATCTCTTAGGCATCTATAGGTGAGGTTTTATGACTTTTATTGGGTAAACACCAAATGTGTCACCAGAAATCTGTCAAAATGCCGACATCGTACAACATGGACTGTTAAGTGGACTTCAAAAACTCGAATAACTCAGCTGAATTTGAACTGAGATCCACAGGCTGAAACTCTACCACTGATCCACAGATCAAGCTGAAGAAATAAACCTAGAAAGTAGTAATGAGGAACCAGAACATCGAATTAATTACAGTGTATTAAAGGGATACAATTGAAACAGCTCCAAAAATCATTCATATCTGACGAATGACGAAACCTCGTGATGCAAACGTTGGTACACAGAAGCAGGAATGGTTGGAGTACGAGTTTTGATATAACCGCCTGTAGCAGCAATAACGACATCAGTGTGGGACTGGAAGTGTTGACATTTACGATCCTCATGCGTGTTATTGATGTTGGATGTTATTTGGGTAGTTGTGACTTTTAGGGAGTAAGTACGTTTGTGAGAATGTTAGTTACCATCTAGGTGGTTTAGATCTGGTTAATTAGGTGGCCACATACTTGATACGACGTGGTAGTACAGATTAGCAGTTACCTAAATTTCCGCTGTCCTGGATTTTGTACGCAAATTCACAATTCTTCTGAAATACATACAGCCTTCCGTTGAGTACACACTGTCTATCCTGGGCTCCACAACTTTCTCCAGCACCTCAATGTAGCAAGAGGAATTCATCTAAAAGACCTGTGGAAAGAAGTTGAGTGGTATGACACGTCCTTGACTGCCTATTCATGTTTTGATCGTATTAGAATTAGTTTTCAATTGATAAGAATAATTAAAATGGGATTGTGCTGGGGTTACAGTCGCAAGTTTAGACGTAGAATACGTACCGTGTGATGAGTATTGTCGAAGTAATATATCTATTAAAAATGAATTGGAAATTTTATATTTTAATAACTAAACAATACACATTTTCAAGGCAGAGTCGATCAGATCAAGGTAGATGGCGCAGTAAATATACTTAACTATGCTTCAGAACTCGCCTCACGACTCCGATTGCTTTAACTTTGACGCTGTTAATTATCTAAGGCAGGGCCTCTCAAACGCCCAAAATCTCACGCGTGCAAATCGAGGCGCAAGAGCTCCGTGCACTGTTCATCGGTCCCGTTCGGCTCGGCTCGGACCAACGCTTCGTCTTTTAGGCTACTCGGCTTAGCTCCGCTCAACTCAGCTCGGATTTGGAGCGCTACGGAGCAAGTGAGGAAGAGGGAGACAGGGGGAGCGAGCGAGACAGGCGTGGGGAAAGAGAGAGACAGCGCTATTGCTCCAAATCGAGGAGTGGGGGTCTGCAGTCTGGTCAAGCAAGCGAAGTCGTCTTTTGCACCGTGCACAGTGCATGCACCAGGCGCATGCACCCTGAGAGGCCCTGACCTAAGGCTTAACCATGCAATACAAACCCTGGCCATCTTTGTCGCTAGCAACTAACATAGTTCTCATTTCTGTTGAATGCTGGCGATAACATGAAACCTATGAGCCTCTACACAGCCAATAGTCTCGTTTCAAAATATTTCGACTTCTTAGGCTCGGTTTCATCAACGTGGGTTAACTATACTCTAACCCTGGGTTTGTTAACTTAGGCTTAATATTTTAACTCATTCTTACGGGTTACACGTTTCACCAAGCTATTTCGGCAGAGGGCTAACTAACACCGCATTAACCCTCGCAGGAAACAGCTGCCCTACTAATCAAGGAGGCAGTGACTAAAAATCAGAGATCATGAACACACTTCTTGCGTGGTTCTTTTGTTTATTTCTTGCGCGGTATTTCGGCTTCTTCCTCAGGTCCGTGGTAGATATTATTTTCGTGATCATGATCGAAAAATGGAAGAAGTGCAGAAGAGAAATAGTGGTACGAATTTTTCTGCTTTAGAAAAAGCATTACTGTACCTACTGAGACACCTAGTACCGAAGTATTATAGAATGCTTCAAGAAGATTGACGGTATAAAATTAAAAGGAAATGAGGATACACTGCACAGAATAACAGGGGAATTTAACAGTATCGCGCACATTACAGTACGATGTACGAAACAACTAAAACAGTTCTATAAAAATTTTAGCTTCTCTGTGCCAAGAGTTGTTTTTTGAAAGCTGGCACACCTTCACAGCAATAACACACGAAAGTAAATACACAGTTTAATTTCAAAGTGCATTTCTGTATAACCACTATGTAATATACAGTATAATGTTCATAAGTGTTGTACTAAAGTGTTGTTGTGCAACTACATTCCTATATGACACTGCAGTGCTGTCGTTATCAATGTGAAGAATGATGTCATTCTCAATTCCAACATTCCTGCTTCTTCTCCTTCCTGTGAGATATTGATGCAGAGTCAAGTCTGTGGGGGAAGTAAGTTCATCTCGGGTCTTCACAGCAATATTGTGTAATACCGCTGTTGCTACTATTACGGTCAACATAGTTTCTAGTTTAGTTCGCAATTCCACGTTTGTTTCGATCAGCTGCATATTCTAACCTCTCGCGAACTTCACAGACGAATTTACTGACGACGGTTTTGACAGTCCTCTTCAAAAATTGTCCCTCAGATAGATTTTTTAAAAGTCTTTCCTTCTTATTATAGGCCTGTTTCTGTTAGGAACCCCATTTAACAAATCTAAATAAAGCAACTCTGCGTCAAACGCATGCTTTACGGCGGCCATTTCGCTTTTAACCTCGAATAAACAGTTTAACCCAGGTGAAGGGAGGGGTTAACTTAACTCCGGTTAACCTAGAGTTAAAAATAACACTCCTTGATGAAACGGAATGAATAGTCAAACTCAGAGTTAAAACTGTGTAACTCGGGGTTAAGGTTTTTTTTTTTTTTGCTAGTTGTTTTACGTCGCACTGGCACAGATAGGTCTTATGGCGACGATGGGACAGGAAAGGGCTACGAGTTGGAAGGAAGCGGCCGTGGCCTTAATTAAGGTACAGCCCCACCATTTGCCTGGTGTGAAAATGGGAAACCACGGAAAACCATCTTCAGGGCTCCCGACAGTGGGGTTCGAATCTACTATCACCCGAATACTGGATTAAGGTTTAACCCACGTTGATGAAACCGGCCCTTAGAGAATCAAACCCACATCGGTCAAGTTCTCCTTTACCATCTCGGCTAGGTAATCCAAAGAATAGTGATACGAATGTAAAGAAAGAAACCACCCAACTGATTAACACGTAATTATTCACATCAATCATGTCCTAACACTAACCTTCTGTTTGTAGATTCAAATAATGCTTGTTTTGGGAACCTTTAAGGTTTTAACGTTGCTAGTCTAATATTAAATTTAAAATTCCAGTAAAATAATAAGAATGACATTTAGTAATTGTAAGGAATTCGACGGTTTGAAGTTGAATTTCCACAGGTTAATGAGTGCTGGTTGAAACTGAAAAATTGAAGAGTAATATTGCAAGTGATGCAGGTCAGACTATTTTCTACAGCCGAGTTATAAAGGCTATTTAAGGCCACAGCTCTTCGTCAAACGGCTGCTGTTTGTGTATGGTCATATTATTCAAGATGACGCGCACTCGGGTCGTCAGCATAATATTGGAATTCTCTTATCCTCTCTCCCAGCTTCTTTTTACTTAAGCGTCAGAATGGAACTTTCATCTTGGGTACTTTTGAGCATTTGTCGTATAATAATAATAAAATAATAATAATAATAATAATAATAATAATAATAATAATAATAATAATAATAATAATAATAATAATAATAATAACTAGTCAACACGTGCTGCTCCGCATGATTTCTTATAAAACAGGTCAGATAACTCGTCTTGATATGCCTCTCGTAGTCATATTGTTTTCCTGCCCTTTTCAATACATTTATGAACATTCAATACCGCTACATAATAACTGAATCATTCATAATTTAGTTTATAACATTTCTTTCCATACAATATTCCCTGTGCTTCGACCATTCGGCCGTATCTGGATCGTGAAATGAATAACATTTTCAAGCGATCTTGCCCGCGATAGTGCAACATACAGCTAACTGACCCTGACTGAATACTGGTTCGGATAAGTAGACACCAACTTTTTCAAGAGTTTTTCTCTGCGCTTTATTGATGGTCAAACAGAAGGCTAGTCGACTTGGTTCCTTCTCGTCAGTGCGTACTTCGACTGTTCTCTTCTAGCAGCATATAGCTACCCGACTTCGCTACGGCTTTAAAATGAAAGTTATTATACAAAGTTTTACATTTTGGAGAGTCCACTGTCAGCCGAGCCTGTAAAATGCGTCCTCAGTTCGTACGTCAAACGGTTTTGGGAGAATGATTGTTTATTTTATAATCTACCACTAACTTGGACCTCGTGCGGAAGAATTTGAAAGGTTTAACCATACCTAATTTAACAACCTGTGAAATTTTGATTTTATACGTCGAACAGTAATGGAGGAATGAATACTTTGTAAAGGTGGGAATGTTTTGAAATATTTATTAACATCTAGGGTATAGAAGACCACTCTTCATAGGAAAAAAAAAGGTTATGTTCGTGCCTGAAACGGTTTCGCAAGAATGGATATTGCATTTTTGAGCGTCAACTAACATCTAAACCTCTTAGGGGAGAAATGTTTTGAAGTATACGGTATTTTACAACTAGGACATAAAAGAAGACCCTTCTCGTAAAATTACAACTTTGTACGCCAAATGGTTTTTGAGGGATGAATAATTTAGTTTTCGGAGCTAACCACATTTGACACGTTAACTGTGGAAAAGTCCGCCTGTGTGGTGAAGTGGTTAGTATGATTAGCTGCCACCACCGGAGGACCGGGGTCGATTTCCGGCTCTGCCACGAAATTTGAAAAGTGGTACGAGGGCTGGAACGGGGTCCACTCAGCCTCTGGAGGTCAACTGAGTAGAGGTGGGTTCGACTCCCACCTCAGCCATTCTGGAAGTGGTTTTCCTTGGTTTCCCACTTCTCCTCCATGCATATGCCGGGATGCTACCTAACTTAAGGCCACGGTCGCTTCCTTCTCTCTTCCTTGTGCATCCCTTCCAATATTCCCACGCCTCCCCTTGTTCAGCATAAAAGGTGAGGCCAATTGGGTGAGGTGCTTGTCATCCTCCCCAGTTGTATCCTCTGACCCAGAGTATGACCCTCCAGGACGCCCTGGAGGTGGTAGAGGTGGGATCCCTCGCCTAGTCCGAGGAAAAACTGACCCTGGAGGGTAAATAGATAAAGAAGAAGAAGAAGAAGGAGGTGATGAGATAGCCTTGTTTGTACCCACTGTAAATGTTGAACTTTTCTCCCAATTTAAGTTGATCCGGTAGCGTAGACAGGATCGGCCAAGGTGGGGGGGGGGTTATAGTTACGAAGTGACGGTAGAACACAATGGAGATGCTTGTGTGGTGCGCCATGCATGACTTGTCAGTATAAGCACACTGATTAAAGTGAATTATGTTGATATTCGAATAGCAGTCTTACACTAAAACATAGAATAAGAACAATACGGTCAAGGAAAACAGTTTTCCAGTGAATGTTATGTTCAGTTCACAACCTAACACCCAATTGTCGAGGCTTCTTAGAAAATAGATTGAACAGATCTGTTGGTTCTACTATTATGTCTCTATTTGTTGAAATGAAATGGTCTATGGCTTTTAGTGCCGGGAGTGTCCAAGCACAAGTTCGGCTCACCAGGTGCAGGTCCTTCGATTTGACGCCCGTAGGCGACCTGAGCGTCGTGATGAGGATGAAATGATGATTAAGACGACACATACACCCAGCCCCCGTGCCAGCGAAATTATACAATGATGGTTAAAATTCCCGACCCTGCCAGGAATCGAACCCGGGACCCCAATGACCAAAGGCCAGCACGCTAACCATTTAGCCATGGAGTCGGACTCTCTATTTAGTTTATTGTTAGTTTCTATTTATTTTCTATTTTTTAACATTCCCCTGGGGGTGGGGTTTCTAATTCCCAGCAAACCACCCCCTCGCTACGCCCCTGGTTTGAGCTGAACAATTATTGATATAGAGATTGTGTATTGTGGTGCAGAGAGTAGAAGGCTTACGTACAACCAACGATAGCTACGTAGAGTGTCACATTGTACACATTGTCTTCTTCGATTAACCTTCTGCTAATAAAACATTCCCTTTAGTAACTGATGAGGGGAAGCTAGGCAATGGAAGTTTAACAGTATTGTCAGATTAGCGTGAAGTATCAGCTAGCAACTCATCGAGCTGGATCTCCGCTTCTAATTGGAAATATGAGACCGGATTGAGCGGAGAATTAATTACTGTAACAAATTGTAGATATTAAACAGTTATCAAACAGCTCGCAGAGAACTTGCCCAACTTTAATGCTGATTGTAATTAAAAGGGTCAGATACATTAACATTGTATTTTATAGATAGTGACTTTGTCGACAGGTTGTATATGATTTGGCCACTGTTCTAACAGCGTTTAAAGCATATAATATCACAGTTTTGATGTTCAAATTCGACGTAAAGTTCCATTGATGAGAACTAATCATTTAGGACACTTAAAAGAACAAACTTGCACGGTTGATTACAAAGAAGAATTTGTTTTTGCAGTTGTGTTCATTCCGTGGCGTAGGGGTAGCATGCTTGCCTCTTAGCCGGAGGCCTCGGGTTCATTTTCCGGCCACGTCAGGGATTTTTACCTGGGTCAGAGGGCTGGTTCTCTCATCCTACGTGATTAGAATTAAGGAGCTGTCTGACGGTGAGATAGCGACTCCGGTCTAGAAAGCCAATAACGGCCAAGATGACTCATTGTACTGACCACATGACACCTCGTAATATGCAGGCCTTCGGGCTGAGCAGCGGTCGCTTGGTAGGCCAAGGCCCTTCAGGGCTGTAGTGCCATGGGGTTAGTTAGTTACTTGTGTTCATTAGGCTGAGATTTTCCCGTTATAATAATAACGTACAGAGTATTGAGTATACCGAGTAGAATCAGGGTGTTTAACCAAATACGCTACGTTTCGGATTCATTATCTAACGATCCTAGAACATAACTCTCATAGTATGGTGATTTAGTGAGCCTAGGATATTCTCTAGTTCTTAAAATATCCTTCGAACCGTTGAAGAATACAATGAAGTACATTTGGTCTTTGTGAGTTGGCTCTTACGCGTCCTGCAAGGTTCTTGTTTTGACTGTGTAGCATCCATGCCATGGGGTACTAAAAAATGAAATGGCGTATGGCTTTTAGTGCCGGGAGTGTCCGAGGACAAGTTCGGCTCGCCAGATGCAGGTCTTTAGACTTGACTCCCGTAGGTGACCTGCGCGTCATGATGAGGATGATTTGATGATGAAGACGACACATACACCCAGCCCCCGTGCCAGCAAAATTAACCAATTAAGGTTAACATTCCTGATACTGCCGGGAATAGAACCCGGGACCCCTGTGGCTAAAGGCCAGAACGCTAAAAATTTAGCCATGGAGACGGACCATGGGGTACTGTCCCACGTTGAAAATAAACGTGAGTTCATTAATTACATCAAAAGAACTCACCTAATGAGAGGCAATATAGGAATTTTGAGAACTTTATAAATATACGTATGATATAAAAACTGCCGGATTGAGTAGCTCGGACTGTAAAGCGTTGGTCTTCTGACCGCAACTTGGCAGGTTCGATCCTGGCTCAATGCGGTGGTATTTGAAGGTGCTCCAATACGTCAGCCTCGTGACAGTAGATTTGCTGACACGTACAAGAAATCCTAACGGACACAATTTGGGCACCTCGGCTTCTCCGAGTACCGTGAAAGTAGTTAGTGGGAACGTAAAAACCAGTAAAATTATTATATAATAACTATTAGACTTTATGCACTTGTCTAGTCATAAAATTAAATCGAAACCCAGTATATTTGCACATTTTCAGAAGCTCCAAATTCCACAACACTCCGTGTTTAATAGTTTAATTATGGACTTAATTAATGGTTATTTATTATTTTCCATAACCAGGCTCGAATAAGTTGACCCGTATTCCGTGAATATCTGTGTCGGAGCAGCTTTATGGTTATCATCATATAATCGATCCCTTTTGACCTTATTCATGAATCTCTCTGGCCAACCGCAAACTCCGCGGCCTGTCGACTGTGTTGCAGGCTACTGCATTCGTCATGAAATGAAATGAAATGTCGTATGGCTTTTAGTGCCGGGATATCCCAGGACGGGTTCGGCTCGCCAGGTGCAGGTCTTTCTATTTGACACCTGTAGGGGACCTGCGCGTCGTGATGAGGATGAAATGATGATGAAGACAGCACATACACCCAGCCCCCCTGCCATTGGAATTTACCAATTAAGGTTAAAATTCCCGACCCGGCCAGTACGCTGACCGTTCAGCCAGCGAGTCGGACATTCGTCATGAATATCAGTCTAGTTCTCAGTCCGTCTGCTGTAACAATGATACAGTATGTACTTTTCAACCTTGTCAAGCATGTTGTTCATATCTGAGGATACGCCATCAAAAATGTAAAAAGGAATCGAATGTTTACCTCATAATCATGACTGAAGCCGGTAATTTAAGAATATTGACCTTTAACTTGTTATATTGATTAATCAAAGTATTCATTAACATTGAACTAGTGAGGAAAATGTATATTTCATGCTTCACTACCTTTCAGCTTTCTGTGTACACATCAATAGGAAATAATTCATGTATCTTCATATGTGTACGGCATATTTCCTTGTTAACTATATTCGAAATTATAACTCGTCTTGTAATTTGAGCATCACGCAATTTAGATTCTGACTTTAAAATAGCGTTGCATGTATTAATGTATGAAACAACCTAAGAACTTACAGTTATGCGTTCAGAAAGTGCTTATCTATCAAGTTATGTTAAACAGACAGTGCCACACAATAAGCGCAGAGCACTAGATTATGAAACTAATCTTTGTACAGAGATAATTACGCTGATGAAGGAAAAATTATTAAGATGCGTCAATATGTATTCAAATCTTCACTTCGTTAAGTACCAAGCAAGTTGACCGTGCGGTTAGGGGCGTGCAGTCATGAATCTGCATTCGGGAGATAGTGGGTTCGAACCCCAATTTCGGCAGACCTGAAGATTATTTTCCGTGGTTGTCTATTCTCACATCAAGCTGTAAGGCCATGGCTGCTTCTTTCTCACTCCTAGCCCTATCTTGCCCCATCCTCGCCATTCGACCTGTCTGTGTCGGTGCGACGTAAAGTCAATTATAACTTCATTAAGTTGAAAAACTATTGATATCTACTGACATAATAATACACTGACTGACAGAGCAAATGCAACACCAAGGAGGAGTGGTTCGAAAGGGATGAAAGTTGGGGAAAAAACAGAGTCGGCACGGAAGAATAATTGATGTTTATTTCAAACCGATATGCAGGTTACACAATGCGCACGGCATCGACTCAGTAGGATGTAGGACCACCGCGAGCGGCGATGCACGCAGAAACACGTCGAGGTACAGAGTCAATAAGAGTGCGGATGGTGTCCTGAGGGATGGTTCTCCATTCTCTGTCAACCATTTGCCACAGTTGGTCGTCCGTACGAGGCTGGGGCAGAGTTTGCAAACGGCGTCCAATGAGATCCCACACGTGTTCGATTGGTGAGAGATCCGGAGAGTACGCTGGCCACGGAATCATCTGTACACCTCGTAGAGCCTGTTGGGAGATGCGAGCAGTGTGTGGGCGGGCATTATCCTGCTGAAACAGAGCATTGGGCAGCCCCTGGAGGTACAGGAGTGCCACCGGCCGCAGCACATGCTGCACGTAGCGGTGGGCATTTAACGTGCCTTGAATACGCACTAGAGGTGACGTGGAATCATACGCAATAGCGCCCCAAACCATGATGCCGCGTTGTCTAGCGGTAGGGCGCTCCACAGTTACTGCCGGATTTGACCTTTCTCCACGCCGACGCCACACTCGTCTGCGGTGACTATCACTGACAGAACAGAAGCGTGACTCATCGGAGAACACGACGTTCCGCCATTCCCTCATCCAAGTCGCTCTAGCCCGGCACCATGCCAGGCGTGCACGTCTATGCTGTGGAGTCAATGGTAGTCTTCTGAGCGGACACCGGGAGTGCAGGCCTCCTTCAACCAATCGACGGGAAATTGTTCTGGTCGATATTGGAACAGCCAGGGTGTCTTGCACATGCTGAAGAATGGCGGTTGACGTGGCGTGCGGGGCTGCCACCGCTTGGCGGCGGATGCGCCGATCCTCGCGTGCGGACGTCACTCGGGCTGCGCCTGGACCCCTCGCACGTGCCATATGTCCCTGCGCCAACCATCTTCGCCACAGGCGCTGCACCGTGGACACATCCCTATGGGTATCGGCTGCGATTTGACGAAGCGACCAACCTGCCCTTCTCAGCCCGATCACCATACCCCACGTAAAGTCGTCTGTCTGCTGGAAATGCCTCCGTTGACGGTGGCCTGGCATTCTTAGCTATACACGTGTCCTGTGGCACACGGCAACACGTTCTACAATGACTGTCGGCTGAGAAATCACGGTACGAAGTGGGCCATTCGCCAACGCCGTGTCCCATTTATCGTTCGCTACGTGCGCAGCACAGCGGCGCATTTCACATCATGAGCATACCTCAGTGACGTCAGTCTACCCTGCAATTGGCATACAGTTCTGACCACTCCTTCTTGGTGTTGCATTTGCTCTGTCAGTCAGTGTATATATATATATTATGCATCACATTTAGAAACTAGTTTGAGAATCAAAGAGAAAAGGCATATATTATCGTAAGTTGTATTTCTGAGAGGATGGAACCAATTTGATAGATGCTCTGTTAATTTCCATCACCGGTTCTGTGGAAGAATTCTTTTTATGCGATAGATCGGCTTAAAGTAAGTTATCGAAACTAGACAAACCTGATAAACAAAGCCAAGAAGTACGACTGAGGACGTCATCACACTGACTAGGTGGCGCTTGAATAACTGTGGTCCCTCAGAATGAGATGCAATCGTGATGGCAGGCCAAGGCTTTCCTTCAGTGGGGGTATATGTGGCTCAACGCTTGCTTCTGAAATTAACAGAAAATTCTAGAGCAGGCACTATTAATGGATGGTACATGGTCGAGAAGAAATATGTAGCCAAATTAACAAAGTTTTGAAGTTTTTATACTTTAAAGTACTGAAGGCGACTGATAACTACAGCCACAGAAGCAAGTGCTCTTGCCATTTTAATTAAATATGAGGAATGTGAGACTCGAACATTGAATATTCTCATCGCTACCACAAAATTCCCCTCCTAAATTAAGGGAATTAGTTTTGAATGTCTCAAGATACCTATTCTTTGTTCTAGTGAAATTTCCATAACGTTTTTCTTTTCCATAAATTTGCGTCCAGTTCCATTTCTGGTGAGGCATATTGTCTAAGTCTTTTAGTATGAGCTAGAAAAACTTTGTTACGTTCTTTGATTTGTCTACGTACATTCTTGGCTTTGACAGTATCAAATCGATAGAGCTATGAACAACGCCATTCCTTTTGCAACTTGTTCCTGTGATGACTGGTGTGACAATGTCACTCAAAGAGTCATTTGATGCTTACATTTCAGTGCTAGGGAAAATACCTTACTCCCCATATCTCTAGAACGCCTCATCATGACGCTTAAGCTATCTCTGACAGCTGATGGTTGAAGTGTTAGTAATTCAACCAGCTTGATTAGGAAAATTCTAAATAGTGATACCAGATAACTGCCTCATATTCAAAATTTTCTGCAACTTCAGATTTCAAGACTTTTTATCTTTCTTTCTGTATTATTCATAAACGTTATTCCCTGTCAGTGTAACGATATGACAACTCAACCTTTGATCAACCAAAAATATGATTTTTCAATTTATTCTTTTTTTTGAAATTGAAGTTTTCTATTTATAACAATGCGAAATTGTTGTTAATATCTCCAATACATTCGGAGTTATGACGAAAAACGTGAAGCCCTTTAACGGCAAGTTTCTTGCTCGTTTCCTGTAACTTTTGTTTTGCAGAACCGTTTCCCTCATAACTCTGAAAGTTGTAAAGGCATTAAGATGAAATGTTGCATGAATGTGTATTTCATAGAGAATAAGAAGAAGCTATACTAGAATTATTGGACTAGCTTCAATGGTTAAGTTCAAAAAAGTATTTTCAAATGAATATTAATGAAAAATTTACTACATGAAAATAACTTCATGAAAAAATATTTATACTTGATGGACTTCACTTATTCTAGTACATGTTGTAGCTATAACATTATTAATTATAATAAAACAAGAACCATTGAAAAATATTCATGTGTCTTGAAATTGCCAGGGAAACGACAAAATAGTGGCCATGATACGCTGCCATTTTGAATATAATTAATTATATATAATGGCACAGGTTTATTTGATTTCTAAATATGAAGGCATATTACTATGAAATAATGAGTTTGTCATACTAAGTTTCCTTTTAGTTTTCATTTCCATTGCCGTGGGATAAAGTTTAATACATCCTATTTTTCTATGTTCAAAGGTGTTCAAATTTATTATTTGTTATTTTCAGAAAAGCATCCACTGCTTGTTCTAGACCTACTTTTATATCCTCCTTGATTCTGTCAAATTATATTATTTTACAGCCTAATGTGTTGCAAATTCATCTAGTTTATTGAAGAACCATGCAGCCAAATCCTACTAACAAATCTCTTTCATTTCATTTGTCATAGGCAGGTATTTGGGGACCTTTTCCTCGTGTCTGGTCAAACTTTATATTAAACTGTTAAATTGTTAATTTTCCATTTGTACCCTGTCACGTTTGGGATACAAGTAAATAATTTTATCTAAGGCTACATAAACTTGCGAGGACCCACATTTTAACAACTGGAAGCTACACAATTATTTATTTATTTTTATTTTTTTATTTATTTCATACCACCAACAGATATGTTTCTCCAATTACAGGTGGCTTAGTCATTGTGCATTAATTATTAAAAATAACAATTGTTAGAAAGAACTTAATATCTAAAAATAAAAATATACAACATTATTAACAAGTAGAGTAGCAAACAGAATATACAGCACATTAATACTTTTTCAAGTTTAAATATACTTACTGTAATATCTAAAAATTAATTTAAAAAGTAGACTTTTTCAGGTTCGAAGTGGACTTATGACCTAAAATACTTAATATCTAAAAATGAATTAAAAATTAGAAAAACAGAAACATAAAATAAATTAGGAATTAGGATCTACAAAAGAAATAACTCCAATCTTAGACTGACACCAGTTAAAGAAACTGACATACAAAAAGAAAATCATAGAAAGTAACGCATGAAATATATGTGTTTGGTGAGAGATGAGTTGTAGCAATAGGTATGAACAGCACATTAAATCTTAAGTGCAAATAGACATTAGCAATGATAATTTGTTTGCAGTTTTCCTTACATTTTCTTCATCTATATTAAATTATATGAATTTAAATAAATTATTAACATAACAGATTATGTACTTGTCGAAAATGGAATCGTCGGACAATGGCAGTGGTCAGCCCCAGTGCTTGGCCCTTAGCAGGCCCGGGTTGTCAGGAACGAGAGTGAACCTCGGAAGAGACAGATAGTGAGTGGGTGAGAAAGGGACGGTGGGGAATGAGCTGTGTGGAGGGCACATCATATGAGACACACGAAGAATGGAATTCAAGAATAACAAAAATCACTTTTAAAAATATAATGCAACAAAATAAAATGATATGTAGAAACAGTACATCTCCTCCCCATGGGGTATAGAAGCAAGCGTTCTACCTCTGATCGATGCCTTACACAAGGCAAGACAGACATGGGCAAAGGAACACCGACATTGGACGCTCGAAGCATGGCAAATGGTGAGCTGGATAGATGAGTTGAGGTGCCAGTTGATACACGCCGACATGAGTCAATGGATCCTTCTTGCCAACAGGGTACTGTTCAGGCTGGTGGTGGTGGTATCCTCGTATGGGGGCTGTTCACGTAGCTACACCTGACAACGTTCCTCACCGGTAAACGTTACAGTAACCTGCTAGCAGATCATGTTCACCCCTTTGTTCGCCTGTATTACCCTGCAGGGGACCTGTTCCTACAGCCAATCACTCTCGAATATGTTCGACTGGTTTGATGAGCACTCCTAGGGTGTGAAGTGTATCTGACCCCACGAGGAGCCCCGATCTCAATCCCATTGGGCAAATCTGAGATGATGTCGAGAAGGATGTGCATTCCCTGGACTTTGCTTCGACAAGTCTTCGTGGATTATGGGAGTACGTGCAGCGGTCATGGATCTGTACAGTTTCCCAACGCTTTCGGTATCTTGTGAAGTCTATGTGAAGCCGTCATCAAGGCAAAAGGGGACGCGCTAATATCCAGGTATCTCTAATTCAACTGCTTATGCGAGTATAAGTCATTGAGCTGAGGTTATTAGAAATAGTTTTAATGAAAAACAGTTGTGATATTACAAGGCATTGCAAGGGTAAATTCGTGTCTCATTTTCAATTAAACGGAATTATTCATATTTACGGAGAGTTGTGGAAAGCGAAACCGCAGTACGAAGGATTTACTTATAAATATTCTATTGTTATTATCTGAGATTCCTATTTCAAAGAACGACAAGGGAAACGTTCGCTATACATTTTTTAGTTTCCAGTAAATGTACAAAGGCAGCTCTGCTTTCATTGCTTACCGTTACCGAATTTTATTCAGTGGTATTTCGTGCTGTATCAGTTATGGGAGGAAAGAACTAGGGCTGGAGAGAAACAGCCGTGGCCTTAATTATTGAGGTACAGCCCCGGACTTTGCCTGGTGTGAAAATCGGAAATCATGGAAAACTGTATTCTGGGTTGCTAAAGGTGGCACCAATCGAAGTTTACAGTTTCGTGGTTTGTACCGCGCAGCCAACTCGCTCAGTCGACTGATAATTTAAGGGTAAATATTCATTTGTAACAGCTAAAATCCGAATTGCAGTCAAGAATTGGTCCTTCACTAGTATCACACTAACCAGTCAAATCACAATTATTGAGAGTATTTAGATGAAATGTAGCTCCTGTTGCTCTTGCAATACTTATTCTAACCGAGATCATCCAGCTTCCACAGTGACTGATAAGTGCAGGAATGCTGTTGTGCAGCTGGGTGGTACGACACCTCATGAGCAACGTTAATGGCCCGCCTGGCTAATGGTCTCTAATGGATTGCAGAGGAAAGTACTCAGTGCTGTAAAACCTGAGATATTTCTCGCCTCATATATAACACCAGTTATGTACACTGCACTTACTGAGTACGTGAACTTCTTCTGCTCCAATTCAATGATTAATGGGAAACGGGAAATATAGTGATGTTTAAGAATCAAGCATGTCATTAAGGCGTTGTCGAGATGATTGCAAACAATATGAAGCAGGTGCCATTGACGATACTTAAGTTATGTGACTTAAGGAGAAATCGGAAGGTTGCCTAGGCAATGTGGTTAAGTCCTGAAGCAAGAGAAAACCCCGTGTGGAAGCTGAAATATATACGAAGTAGCCTTCCACCTGTAGAAACGCAGTCAGCCGTTAGGTAATAATAAGGTCGTGCGTTTTGCTAACAAAGTTTTAAGGTATTTGGAGATGTCAAAGGAGTCAGAATGTTGTCCCGCAGGAGTTCTTTCACATGTCGGTGTATCTAAAGAAACAAGGGTGGTATATTTGAGCCTCTACCACAGGACTGAACCCGCTAACTTGGTCTCATAAGGCAGCGCTCTATTGTTGGAGCCATTCAGCACTTGAAACCGAGGATAATAACTACAGAAACCTTTACTTTCTGTTGGTCCAAGGTCATATTTATCGAGAGTTGTGGAAAGCGAAACCGCAGCTTCTTTCATCCAGGAGTTAGAATGAGTTAGGTCTGAAAGATTTATTCCGTTTTTCATCATAATACGACTGTTTATACGAAACACTAACTACACTTGGCGGTTTTCAGAGACGTAAAGACCGACACGAGGCCGACGTATTTGAGCTCAAACACCATTGGACTGAGCAATGACCAAACCTGCCAAGTTCGGGTCAGAAGGCCTCAACCGTCTGAGCTGCTCAGCCCGGCATTTTTTCAACGATGCATGAAATTATTGGGATGATATTCCTTCTGTGTTTAGACGAACATAAATAATTCTCTTTCCCTGTCTTCTTTCTATAATCACCGGCTGAGTTGGCCGTGCGGTTAGAGGCGCGCGGCTGTGAGATTGCATCCGGGAGATAGTGGGTCCGTATCCCACTGTCGGCAGCCCTGAAGGTGGTATTCCTTGGTTTCCCATTTTCACACCAGGGAAATGCTGGGCTGTATCTTAATTAAGGCCACGGCCGCTTCCTTCCAACTCCTAGGCCTTTCCTATCCCATCGTCACCATAATACCTTGATATTTCTGATATTCTCTTTCTTGATGTGTCTATCCTAATGGCATTGCTCAACCACGTCAACATTTTCCATCTCAGCCACAACTAGCTTATACTGTATAGCAACTTCGTTGTTTTCCAAGTTTCCGTTCCACACCGCGATTTTTTTTTTTTTGCTAGGGGCTTTACGTCGCACCGACACAGATAGGTCTTATGGCGACGATGGGATAGGAAAGGCCTAGGAGTTGGAAGGAAGCGGCCGTGGCCTTAATTAAGGTACAGCCCCAGCATTTGCCTGGTGAAAAAATGGGAAACCACGGAAAACCATCTTCAGGGCTGCCGATAGTGGGGTTCGAACCTACTATCTCCCAGATGCAAGCTCACAGCCGAGCGCCTCTACGCGCACGGCCAACTCGCCCGGTGCGATCTTTTTAATCGTCTATTGCAAAGAAGGACATACATCCCTTTCTTGCTCGTCTATTGTTTGACTTTTTTGTTCCTACCTGGTCTCCTTAAGGACTGGCACTAAAATGGCAGAGTAGAGCCACCCTAGGGATGTACTTGCTAAATCAGCGCACTGATCACGTACCACGCGTGGGATGAAATACGATACTTTCTTCCCGAGGAAGTTTGAAGACGATCATTCATGACCTTTCTTCGTTTATAAACAAAAGTGTGTTCAAACTCTACCTATATTTTCATTTCGTGAACATCTATTTACCGGGCAATTTAGCCGTTCGGTCAGGGCCGCGCAGCTGTGAGCTAGCATCTGCGAGATTGTGGGTTCGAACCAGTCTGTCGGCAGCTCTGGAGATGGATTTCCGTGGCTTGCCATTTTCACACCAGGCAAATGCTTGGGCTGCATTTTAAATAAGGCCCCGGCCACTCCCTTCTGCTCGTAGGCCTTTCCTATCCCATCATCGCCATAAGGCATCTGTGTCCGTGCGAAGTAAAGCAAAAGAATGAACATCTATGCACTGATTATAAATAAGTTGAAACACATGATTGGTGATATTGTGATCATGGCTATGAAACATCTAGCTCTGCGTGGAATTCGATTCACGATCAAGTCAATTTCCACTTTAAGAATCTCGGTTTAATAAGAGGTTGAAAATGTTGTGAGATGGACAGCAGGCAATGGTATGTTGATAAACGGGGTTAAAAGTCAGGTTGTGAGTTTCACAAATAAGAAAAGTCCTCTCAGTTTTAATTACTGCGTTGATGGGGTGAAAGTTCCTTTTGGGGATCATTGTAAGTATCTAGGTGTTAATATAAGGAAAGATCTTCACTGGGGTAATCACATAAATGGGATTGTAAATAAAGGGTACAGATCTCTACACATGGTTATGAGGGTGTTTAGAGGTTGTAGTAAGGATGTAAAGGAGAGGGCATATAAGTCTCTGGTAAGACCCCAAATAGAGTATGGTTTCAGTGTATGGGACCCTCACCAGGATTACCTGATTCAAGAACTGGAAAAAATCCAAAGAAAAGCAGCTCGATTTGTTCTGGGTGATTTCCGACAAAAGAGTAGCGTTACAAAAATGTTGCAATATTTGGGTTGGGAAGAATTGAGAGAAAGAAGAGGAGCTGCTCGACTAAGTGGTATGTTCCGAGCTGTCAGCGGAGAGATGGCGTGGAATGACATTAGTAGACGAATAAGTTTGAATGGCGTTTATAACAGTAGGAAAGATCACAATATGAAGATAAAGTTGGAATTCAAGAGGACAAACTGGGGCAAATATTCATTTATAGGAAGGGGAGTTAGGGATTGGAGTAACTTACCAAGGGAGATGTTCAATAATTTTCCAATTTCTTTGAAATCATTTAGGAAAAGGCTAGGTAAGCAACAGATAGGGAATCTGCCACCTGGGCGACTGCCCTAAATGCAGATCAGTATTGATTGATTGATTGATTGATTGATTGATTGATTGATTGATTGATTGATTTATTGATGCTCATTTAGGCTATCATTACTTAATACTCCTTATCAGAATCAAATGCTTTTGCTCATAAATGTAAATACCCTTTCCTTTTTGTTTCTCCGTTGGTAATTTAGATCTCAAGCAACATACCCATGGCAACATTAAAATAGATTCCAAAGTGAATTGCTGCTTACATTATTTTTTACAAAATCAATCATGATTTTCTCAACAAGTCGAATAAATAGTTCGTGAAGTGACGAAGTCTTCCATTTCGTGTGTATTTGTGTGTGTATGTATGTGTGTGTGTGTGAAGAAGTAGTTCAAATAACTAAATAAATGGACTGCGCAGTAGTCTTCAGTTCAGTGTGTCCTGGACTCAATTCCTGACCGGGCCTGGAATTTTTACTTGTATCTAGTTAATTTATTTAACTCGAGGAGTAGGTGTTCTGGGCCTAGATACTAGGTCGTTATAAAGAACGAGAAAACACACAAGGCTATGTTTTGTCTTAATGCATACTCCTTAATTTGCGAACAATATACTACATTGCCTAGTATTGCATAAAATATAAGACTAAAATACATCCCTACATCGGGACATGAAAGTGGACCAACTTCATATTTGTGACATCGCTCCCACGACACCATCATTGTATGAGAGAAAGTGCCAGGAGAAGCAGAAAGACGAAGTTAGGAACGAAATAAATAAATTGCTCCTCATTAATCTTGATCTGACCAAAGATCATTCATTTCAATATTAATTTTGGGCAATTTACAATATATTCTGGCATTACATTTAATGATGAGAGATGCTATTTCAGCAAAAATCTCCCGTACATCAGAATACTCTTTTGTGAAGTGTATAAAGGATATTTCCCTCGGGCCAGCTCGCATACCGGTGGGATTCACGATGAAAGAAAAGCGGAAAGTCTGGCTTTACAGGACGTTGTACTTCGCCTTTACCATTGTACCTATTCTTTTGTTGAATTTCTTTAGCTAATACTTCCAAGTATTTCTGCTGCAAATCAATGGATATCGATCCAGGACTCCAAGACACTAAAATTCCTTAATCCCTTTTTAAAACTGCAGGTATGATTTGTGTGTCCCCTACAGACATCAAGTCTTGCTCTTCTGCTGAAAAGGTTTTAGAAGACTTTTGGCTGTTCCTGATAACTCCGTTTATCTGAACGTTCCTGACTATTCTAAGATCTAGGTGAATTGAAATCAAACGTTGTTTTTTCTTACAAGAATGACTCAAACAAGAGAAGCCAAAACCGACAAGTTTATAACATTCAGGTTACTGTTGATATCGTGGTATTAGACCCGAATACTCCTGTTTTAATTTCAAACTGAACCATCGGAACGTTATATTTTATTTCAGAAATCTCACAAACGGAAATTTAAGAGTGTTTAAATTAATTGAAATTCACACTCATGTCTAGAAATTTACACTATATACTCAACCCTCTACCCTTCCAGCCTTTGAAATGTGGCCTCGGCATGAGACAAACACAGGGTCGCTGACTGGGTACTACCCATAGAGACATCTTCAAATATTACAAACTAACCTTAAATTACTAAGCAGGAAAATAAGAAGATCTGAATGAGAACCTTTTGGTAAACACAGATTTATTGAAATAAAAACCTAAACTTTGGCAATGTAACGCTCCTACACAAATAAACAAAAATTCGGACCATACATGGATACATCATTCAGTATTTTATTCAATTCAGTTGAATTCTGTTCTATTTACATAATTATCTATTATAATTCACTCCATACTTCATCATCTGTTAGGAATTCGTCAACCTCAGTTACCAAAGTTAAAGTTTCTGATATGTCAACCCTGACCATGAAATACCATCAATCTTATTCATGAATTTAAAATTTCCTCCAAATACATCACTTAATTTAGTTCATTTTTTAATCTCATTATCATTTACCAACATTACTTTACTCCACTAATTCAATTTACCTGATTCAACTCGGTTTCCATTATGTTGGTTGACACCACATTTCAATAATAATATTATTAATGGATTTGACCATCATTACATCTATCATTTCGTCAGTGACCTTTGAAATCCAAAAGAAATAAATCCAAAATACAATCATCTATTCATCAATCAATTAATATCTATCCACTTTCCATACTTTCAAAATTATTCAATTATTAAGTCATAATTATAATTATTAAATTATTTAATTTATTACTATATTTTCCATCATGAAATCGTGAAACTGTGTGAAATTATTAAATCCTAACATTTGTTGTATTATTCATGAACTCTTCAACTTATTTAATTAAAATCATTAAATCATTAATAACCATTAAGTATGAAGTCATTACATCATTAAAAAATCATTACCTCTGAAATCGTTAAAATTACTCAATCATTCAATTTTTATAAATCAGTTAATTATCAAATCCACAAATTTGTTAACTCATTCAGTTATTAAGTCCTCAATAATTTACAAAATCATTCCTAGTTTTATTTAAGTCCGAAATTTATCTCAAATCATTCTTTCATGTAGCATACTCCTCTCAACTATGTACAAAACACGGAACGTGACCGAATCGATAGTTACCCCTGCCACGAATAAATTTAACCTACTACTCTGATTCATCCTTAAAAGAAAAATATTTCGCATATACACAATCAACTGTTTCCATAGTACGTAAAATGAACACAAACTCTGTAGCAAAGGACCTGCACTAATTTTAAAATCCACAAACTTATTCTACACTGACTCTATGACAATAGGACAGAACCAAATTGTCGCAATAAATCAACCATAAGTGAAATGAATTCACACATCAACAAGAAAATTTGCAACTGCAAACCAGACTTTGCATTGCCCAATACAGAGTAAACATATATCACACATGCAACAAACACAACATCAGTCAAATAAATAATCACCAGGAAAATCATGATCATTGACCTGGCCGGGCATCAACCTCCGACCTTCAGCATCGCAATATTAGAGTGACCTATCATTCCCTACATCACAATGAACTGTCACGAAGTGTCTCTATCATTTTAATTTCAATGTGCTGTTCCTAAATTCCTCAAGTAGAATTGTATAATAAATGACATTAATCCTTTCATTTTTAAGACCCTAATCAACGCAGTTTGAAAACTCCTTTAATATACATGCGCAGCCGGCAAAACGAACGTCTTATCTCGAGCGCAACTCATGTCTGTTTATTTCACTAACACGGCAATCTACCAGTCATCACCAAATTAATATATCTCTCCGCTTTAATTAACTCATATGTTTCTCTTAAATCATCTTTCGTATCACTACCTCTCTGGGCGAACAATAACCATTATTTATAAGCATTCAACACTTTCAATGCATATATTTACACCATACGTCACGTATTTAATTCCACATTCCTCACAGAATTCATGACATATTAAGAAACACATATATCACTTTGCCGGTACTGCTTCACATTATTGCGCTCCGCAATCTCGTCGGTTCGTCTCCTGCTACTGGCATTTGTATCTTAAAGGCTCTACTTCGAAGCTAATCTCACTAAATATCAAGTAAATCATATGAAAGAATATCTGTTCCCTAACAGCACATTTTCATCCACTGGTTAAAACACATGTTACTTACTGATGAAATAGACTCTAAAATTTCACTGTAATGTGCTTCGGCGGTCAAGGGTTCGTATCTTCACGGTCAATGAAATTTCTCTCGATGATCTTAATATCATGCAGCATGCCAATAATCCTGTCCTATCCCCTGACTATAAAACTCATACTGATAGCCGCCTGTATCACTTAAAATATTTACACACACGCAGATAACTTAACAGAAGATCGCACACTATAAAAATCATATTTTCACACACGTACCTTATCACTATAGAAGATAATATTCCTACACATATTATCTTATTATTCCAGACGATCATATTCAACACACGCCTCTTATTATACATAACCACTCCCCCAAGGCATCAGTATGAAATAACTCCCTACAGCTAACTACCCTTGCTACAGTAAATGAAAAATAATGTGAACAATCATGCATGAAAATTATTTACAAGTTAACAGGGAATGGTCGCCATAAGACCTATCTGTATCGGTGCAATGTAAAGCAACTAGCAAAAAAATTATATATGCTACGTTATGTAAATTGCCTCCTACTTACATGAGCTACTCTATGTAAATTTTCTCCTTTTTGTATGATGTATGATCTTTGGTACGTAAATTGTCTCTTTTTATTTGAGAGTGGAAAGTGCGTCCCGCTTATAAATACACTTATGTAGCCACATTTTCTTCCAATATTCATATTTGAGACTCTCAGTATTACAGGTGTACGTGCATAATTCTAACAAATTCATCTTGTGGTTAAAGTGAGGTTAAATATGACTAAATTATTCGTCAGCTTTAGTTAAATACTTTGTCGTAAAACTTAAAATGTGTTTAAAACATTGAACATTTGACTAATTTACACAGTTAGGAATTTAAAATGAACAGTCCTTACAAACACAAGTCGAATAATAACTTCTGGCCGAAATGCTAGTACTTATTTTTGTAGAAATAATTATTTGTGCAAATCAGATGTATTATCCTTGCCTAGGCTTCTAGGTGACGCATAAATGTCACTTTGAATTTGTTTGTGAACTTGATTGAATTTATGTGTATTAGAATGCCTGAAGTTGAAAATATTATAAAGTTCTCTAAGGAATGGTACGCACTTGTTGACGGTGCATCTAGTATTAATGACTATTCCGTTCATATCACGGGAAAGAAGCCAGCGACTTCTGAAATAGAAGTGTACAGACTGTATTCGATGAAATTCTCGTAGTTCTTCGCCTTTCAGTTGTAATGATATTATATCTACGAAGCATCCGTCCAGAAATACCGTGCGTTGTGCACGAAGAGACGCATTTGAAGATACCATGTCCTAGGCTAATGAGAGAAGATGTATGTTCATCTCTGGTTAATAGGAGGCAATTTATGTATCTCTAAAAAGGGAAAACCACTTATAAGGAAAGAAGACAAGGCAGAAAGATGGCAGGAACCGATCCAATAGTTCTATCAAGGTAAAGACGTAGATGATATGGTCCTGGAACAAGAAGAGGCTGCGGATATCGATGAGATGGGAGACCCAATTTTGAAGTCAGAATTTGACAGAGCTTTGAGAAAGATAAATAGGAACAAGGCACCTGGAGTTGATGACATTCCCTCTGACTTACTGAATGCCTTACGAGAAATCAACGTGGCGAGGTTAATCCATTTAGTGTGTAAGATCTATTAGACAGGAGAAGTGCCATCCGGTTTTCGGCAGAATGTTATAGTACCTATTCCCATGAAAGCCAGTGCTGACAAGTGTGAAAACTACCGCAGCATTAGTTCAGTATCCCACGCCTACAAAATTTCAACACGTATTATTTATAGAAGAATGGATGTACAAGTTGAAAATGAGTTGGAAGAAGATCAATTTGGCTTCAGAAGAAATGTAGGAACAAGTGAAGCAATCCTGACTATACGTCTGATAGAGGATCGAATTAAGAATGACATGCCCTCAAACATGGCGTTCGTAGATCTTTAAAAGGCATTTGATAATGTTGATTGGATCAAGCTATTTAAGATTCTGAAGGTGATTGGGACGAAGAATTATCTACAATCTGTATAAAAATCAGTCTGGAGCGATAACAATCGAGGGCTTTGGAAAAGAAGCAGCAATACAGAAAGGAGTGAGGCAAGGCTGCAGTTTGTCCCCCTCCTTTTCAATATTTATATAGATCTGGAAGTAAAGGAAATCAAAGATGAATTTGGGAAAGGAATCATAATCCACGGAGAGGAAATCAAAACCCTGAGATTTGCTGACGATATTGCCATTCTATCTGAGACTGCAGATGATCTGGAAAAGTTGATGGATGGTATGAACAGACTCTTCGGTAAGGAGTATAAGATAAAAATAAATAAGTCCAAAACAAAAGTAATGGTGTGCAGTTGAATGAAGTCAGCAGATGCAGGATATATTAAATTAGGAAATGAAGTCTTAAAGGAAGCAGATAAATATTGTTACTTGGGTAGTAAAATAACTAACGATGGCAGAAGTAAGGAGGACATAAAACGCAGACTAGCAAAAGCAAAAAAGGCCTTTCTTATGAAAAGAAATTTGCTCACTTCCTACGTTGATATAGGGATTAGAAAGATGTTTTTGAAGGCTTTCGTCTGGAATTAGCTCAGAAAGAAAGAGAATAGAAGGTTTTGAAATTTGGTGTTACAGAATAATACTGAAGGTGAGTTGAATAGATCAAACACAAATGAAAATGTACTGAATCGAATTGGTGAGAGGACGATTTGGCTAAATTTGACAATAAGAAGAGAGAATGATCGGATACATCTTAAGACAGCCAGGACTTGTGCAGGTGGCTTTTGAGGGAAATATAGGCGATAAGAATGGCAGGGATAGGCCAAGTTGTGAATATGACAAGCAGATGTAGCAGTTATGAAGAAATGGAATGTTTAGCACTGGATATGGTGGCATAGAGAGCTGCATCAAACCAATATGTGGACTGTTGACACAAACTTCATAAAAATGAAAACAGTCCTCTTGGAGACAAATTACATCGCCCCATGATTTGAAGAGGTGTTGCTTAGCCGAGACGGGAAAGACATGTTCGGTTCACCTAGAAGGACGTGGGTTCAATTTCTCGAAAAAATAAGAAGTGAGATTTCCACTTCTGGAGTGGCACGCTGTCCTAAGGTTAAGTTATGCTGTACCCGAAATGTGTACCAGGTTAATTCCTGCAAAAAAAAGGAGGCCGATCATATATCTAAGCAGTCGATTCCGCTAAATGCCGAGGTTACAGAAAGTGGGAGTCGTTACCTTCCACTCTTCTAGGGACCTTCATGGCTGTACAGAGACAGCTTTGCTTTGATTTGCATTATTTGAATGCCATGCAATGTTCCGTGGACAGAGAGGTGATATTATTAGTTTAATCACATTCCTTTCCCCTTTCATACTCCCTGAGATACTACGATGGACGTAAAGGGTTATGTCCACAAAGGACCAAGGGGTTGTTTATCAGAATGTTATTATTAATTAACAAGTTCATTATAACTCACGGACCAACCATGCTTAATTACAAAGTCCATGAATATAGGAGATGTATCGACATTTTATACTAATTAGCTGTTGTAAAAGAAGGAAGAACTTCAAACTGAGATCTCAGAAATATTTAAGATACAAAATTTTATCTCCAGCTATTGATGGCATTTTAGATCTATTTTGAATCCAATAACGCCCGATGGCATGATAGTTTACCTTGTACGGTAAGTAGGAGTTAGTTGGTAGGACTTGAACTATTCAACATGTGAACATCGCTTAACATTTCAAACGCACACAGCATCTACTCGAAACCAAGGAGAAGAAACTGTGTATATTCGTTGTTACGCTGAATTTATTATTATTATTATTATTATTATTATTATTATTATTATTATTATTATTATTATTATTATTATTATATTTACCTTACATTCGCAGAATATGTCTAAAGTTCCGTGCCAGTATTGGCTCCATCGATAATAATAATCCGTATATACCAAAAATGTGTATACCAGACTTCCTTCAATAAATTCAAAACTATAAAAGCTACCGTTCGGGTCAGAGGTCCGTTGTTCTATTCCTGACTGGATCGGGGACTTATGATGCGGCTGATTATCCCTCTAGCTGAGTGAACGAGAGTTTGTGCTTGTCTTAATGTTGCCTCTTAATTCGTACTCACCGCACCACACTAGACTACATCGCACGACACTACCAATCTCCAACGGAACACGCAATAACTCAGTAATCTCTTCACATTTAGTTGGCGTGAGGATGTGAATCCGTCCGTAAAACTGCTTCATTTCCATATATGCAACACATATGCACCCACCCGACCCGATCAAAGTGTGAAAAAAAGTGACGGGTAAGGAAGGAAGATAAGTCTGTTTTAAATATGATCTCCATTGAAATGATCTCCATTTCATCGCGCCCAAATCCATCTTTGGTGAGATACATTGGCTTTATTTACGCTAACCTATCAAAGGTTTCCAGCGACGCAAGGATGGGAAAGGCTTAGTAATGGGAAGGAAGAGGTCGTATTCATCAAGGTACAGCCCCAGCATTTGCCTTGTGTGAAGACGGGAAACCACGGAAAACCATCTTCAAGGCTACCGATGGTGGTATTCAAATTCACCATCTCCCGAATGCACGCTCACAGGAGATACAGTGTGTACAGTGCACTGTCCTTTAGTATGGTGTAGAATATGTTTCTAATTTTATAATTTTGCTTTACGTCGCAACGACACAGGTAGGTCTTATGGCGACGATGGGACAGGGAAAGACTAGGAGTAGGAAAGAAGCGGCCGTGGCCTTAATTAAGGTACAGTCCCAGCATTTCCCTGGTATGAAAATGGGAAAACACAGAAAACCATCTTCAGGGCTGCCGACAGTAGGGTTCGAACGCGTTACTATTATTTTACAAGTTGCTTTACGTCGTACCGACATAGATAGGTCCTAAGTCGACGATGGGACAGGAAAGGGCTAGGAGTAGGAGAGAAGCGACCGTGGCCTTAATTAAGGTAGAGCCCCAGCATTTGCCTGGTATGAAAATGGTAAACCACGGAAAACCATCTTCAGTACTGCCAGTACTGATGTATTGAATTATTGCGTGATTCTGTGGTGATTGGTAGTGTCGTGCGGTGTGCAAAATACTAGTTACTGGCCGCGCTTAAGCGATCGCAGCTATCGAGCTCGGTCCCATTACAATTGCATGGCACTACACATTTCTTTACATTTCACAGTCTGTGTGTAGCAGTAAACAGATATAATTTTGTCCTTGCCGTGACACACCTACTGTATCTCACTGAAACTTAACCCCTCAGTTTCCCTCCTTTTAGAAAGAGCAATTTTCTCGAGATCCCTACTCAACCGCAGGAACGATTCTCACGTTTTAGGCTACTATGATAATAAAGTTTTAGAAGTAACGGATTATGGAACAGATGGTGTTTCATAGAAACTATCAACTTCTTTCTCCCCAGTAAAACTAAGTTCTTTTGAGGGCATTAAAGCTGACAGCTTTGAGAATCGCCTCAGCCGTATGTTCTATGATTAAATTCTCTCTTAAAATCTGCATCGATTTAGAAGTAAGCCTCGCTTTAGGATTAGATACTATTAAGTATAAAACGAACTTTTAAAAATATGATGCGCCTTTCTTTAACGGAAAGAATACATTTCAGATGGAGTCCATGAAATTGTGTATAACCTATTTTCTTAGGTTAGAGGTGTCAGACAATTGAGCAGCTGGAAACTTAGGCTCGATATTATTACGATCAATGCCCAATAGCAAATAAAATGCAAATTAAAAACGTCCTAATGTAAGCAATGAATTCCCCTGCATGCTGTCAATATAATGTTTTAGCACAAACGAGGAAACATCCTTTTTTAAATCCCTAATTTTCCCATGCTCTTGACGATCTGTGGTAGAACTGGGAGCATGCAGAGATGTTCAGATGTCTTAACTGATCATCCTACTATGTGTCTTTGAATTAGATGCCTTTGATTCTCCATGTTCCATTTAAAACCGGAGGAAAAATACACAGCGTGTCCGACTTGAATGTACCTAATAAAATATAAATTAACGTATTGGGAAGTAATAGAGATAATCATTGGCGGTTTGGTTCTACAAGTAGTGAAATTCAAAGTGTTTTTTTTACATATGCGCATCATTAGTGGTGCTACAGACATCAAATATGTATTTCATTATCCCCCTCCGGTGCGCTTAGTGTTGTGGCCCGAAAGCGATCTGTCAGTTTCCTGAAGGCGTCTGTGCCATTTCCTGATTGATATGTGCGTGGGGAACATCGTCACATAGTCGCAGTTGATACTGCATACGGGAACGACATTGTATAAGAATAACAGACACCCCAAAAGTCATAAAAGTAGATAGCGGGACTAAGAAAATAACCTAACAGACAGCTAGCGGTATGCGTGCTGTGTCTGCGCAGCCGTCTGAACTCCCTATCTTTCAAGAAAGAGGGACAGTTGGGACACTTATCTGGCAAGTCAGCTGTATGTTGCGATGTTCATTTGATTACAAATTCACGCGTTAAATGCAGATTTCACATTTAAATACAGCATTCGAGCAGCTATCGCTGATGCTACAACTGCAATGTAACAAAACACGGAGAGAGGTGGAATACAGTTTCGACGTTTTCAAACAGGTAAGGTGGACTCATGGTGTTTCTCGCATGGTGTTACTAATCACAGGTAAGGTAGACTCATGGTGTTTATCGCATGGTGTTACTAATCACAGGTAAGGTAGACTCATGGTGTTTATCGCATGGTGTTACTAATCACAGGTAAGGTAGACTCATGGTGTTTATCGCATGGTGTTACTAATCACAGGTAAGGTAGACTCATGGTGTTTATCGCATGGTGTTACTAATCACAGGTAAGGTAGACTCATGGTGTTTATCGCATGGTGTTACTAATCACAGGTAAGGTAGACTCATGGTGTTTATCGCATGGTGTTACTAATCACAGGTAAGGTAGACTCATGGTGTTTATCGCATGGTGTTACTAATCACAGGTAAGGTAGACTCATGGTGTTTCTCGCATGGTGTTACTAATCACAGGTAAGGTAGACTCATGGTGTTTCTCGCATGGTGTTACTAATCACAGGTAAGGTAGACTCATGGTGTTTCTCGCATGGTGTTACTAATCACAGGTAAGGTAGACTCATGGTGTTTCTCGCATGGTGTTACTAATCACAGGTAAGGTAGACTCATGGTGTTTCTCGCATGGTGTTACTAATCACAGGTAAGGTAGACTCATGGTGTTTCTCGCATGGTGTTACTAATCACAGGTAAGGTAGACTCATGGTGTTTATCGCATGGTGTTACTAATCACAGGTAAGGTAGACTCATGGTGTTTATCGCATGGTGTTACTAATCACAGGTAAGGTAGACTCATGGTGTTTATCGCATGGTGTTACTAATCACAGGTAAGGTAGACTCATGGTGTTTCTCGCATGGTGTTACTAATCACAGGTAAGGTAGACTCATGGTGTTTATCGCATGGTGTTACTAATCACAGGTAAGGTAGACTCATGGTGTTTATCGCATGGTGTTACTAATCACAGGTAAGGTAGACTCATGGTGTTTATCGCATGGTGTTACTAATCACAGGTAAGGTAGACTCATGGTGTTTATCGCATGGTGTTACTAATCACAGGTAAGGTAGACTCATGGTGTTTCTCGCATGGTGTTACTAATCACAGGTAAGGTAGACTCATGGTGTTTCTCGCATGGTGTTACTAATCACAGGTAAGGTAGACTCATGGTGTTTCTCGCATGGTGTTACTAATCCAATACACATATCGAGGTGTATTAGATATGTATTATTTTTAATACATAGGCCTACATTTTATGGCAGAATGACTTTTATCATTCAATTTATGATGTCTCATTGATAGTCCTACCATAATTCATTGCCATCCACCTGGTGCAAACCGAGCAATTCCCTTGTAAGTGGAATAGAGTGGTTGGCTCTCTGCTCAACTGTCTTTGAGCGCAGAAATTAGTCTAGTAGTCATTTGCGTTGTAGGCTGAAGAAACCTTGCACCAAAGTGGTTTTTAACACATCGAAGGTTTTCGAATAGGCCAAGGGCCTTGGCCTTAATTAACGTACAACCCCAGCATTTGCCTGGTGTGAAAATGGGAAACACGGAAGACCATATTCAGGACTGCCGATGGTTGGATTCAAACACACCAACCCCAACATACAATATATGCTACTCAACAAATTGGGTTTTCGTTGCTCAATCTCCTCATTACCTGACGAAGAAAAATATCCATCTCCTTCTGGATGAACCGAGTAGAAATTTGTTACTTGGCTAGGCTGCCCTTTTCACTAACAAAACGGTATCTTTTGATCTTCTATTGGTTTTACGTCGCATCGACACAAATACATTTCATTGCGACAATGGGATCGGACCGAATAAGACTTGGAAGGAAGTGACCATGGCGGTCCAGAATTTTCCTGGAATGAACATTGGAAGCCATGGAAAACCATCTTCACGGCTGCCGATGGTGGAGTTCGAGCCCACCATCTGTCGAATACAACTCACAACTACATGACGTAAACTGCGTACTCAACTATTTCGGTTGGTAATTATATTCTCGAAATGTGTACTGGAGGCTTGCTGAAACTAGCTTGTAGTTTTGCATTACTGTTGATATCGTGATCATAGGCAGAGGACCTCCAGTTCTACATACAATCCGAACTACAAAACTACAAATATTCCACGGGCATTGGTCGGGATTCCACCCTTGGTACCGTTAGTGACAATCCTGTGACAATACCACTCGGTTATCATTCCCCGCTGACTTCTTTAATATTCTCATTTAGTCTGAATAGAAGTCAATATTTCTAACAGAGAAAAAATTGGGTTGCATTTCTTCTTCCGTTACTATTAAAACTTCGAAATTAATGTGTACCCCTAAAAACCTCTAACTTTTAAATTTATTAAATGTTTAAAATATCTGTTATACGTTTACTTATCTAAAATGCAGTGTTTGCTTTCAAACTGAACAATAATTGAAAGGAAAATTAGTACATAGGATTTTCAGCAAAAAGAAAGTTTGTTGTCTTGCATGATTGTCAGTATTGTGTTCATAGACAAAAGTCATATACTTTTGCATCGAATACAAACCACAAGGAAGTGAAATATTATATAAAAATCCCACGTTTATTGGCTGGGATTAGGTTTGCGACCACCTTGATGAGAATTCGCTGACAAAGCCACACGGTTATCACGTTCTCTCAAATAGGGCTTTCCAGTTCTGATAATAACAACAACAATAATAATAATAATAATAATAATAATAATAATAATAATAATAATAATAATAATAATAAGCGACATCATGAGCTGCTGTGTGCAGGTAGTTTTAATTTTACGCTATTTAGGCTATTTCTATGATTTTTACGAGATGGCAAAAGATGATGATGATTTCTGTTGTTTAAAGGGTCTTAACAGCTAGATCATCGGTTCCTAATGGTGCGAGGTGAACGAAAAGAAAATTAAAACTTCAAAATTTATCCGCTGACAGAATCTAAAATGAAGGATGATGAAAAAACTGATCGTGAAACAAAACAATCAGTGGATCCAATTCAAAATGCCTTCATTCCTAGGATGGTATTTATTATCAAAAGGGGTCCAAAATTCAGGTTACCGGCCAGTCAAAACAGTGTTTATCACTGGTAAAGAAGAATCATGGTTTTCCTCCTCTACCGGTACAAATCACAGGTAATTTAGACTCATGGTGTGTCACACATAATGGCACCACTCACAAGTAACACAAACGTATGGTGTTTCACACATAAGGATACTACTCACAAGCAGCGCAGACTAGGGGTGTTCCTCACTTAGTGGCACTAATCACAGGCCACGCAAACTCATTGCGTTGCTCACATAGTGGTACTAATCATAGGCAATGTAGACCCACGGTGTATCACACATTATGGCAACGCCCACAAGCAGCACAAACCCTCGTGTGTTCCTTATATTATGGTACTACTACTCTCAGGCAACGCAGACCCATGGTGTTCCTCACTTAGTGGCACTATCACAGGCAACGTGGGCCCATGGTGTTTCTCATAAAGTGGTTCATAGGTAACGCAGACCCATTTTGAATACAGTGGAACCGAGCGGTGGAATGCACAGGATGGCCATTATCACAAACAACGCCCAGGTCCGTAGTGTTGCTTGCTCCTCGCAGGGTGGTACTAGTCACAATTAACGTCGACCCATGGTGTTCAGCACGTAATGATACTAATCACATGTATTCTCATGGTTCTAATAATGTTTTTTAGTAATGTTATTTGCTTTACGTCCCACTAACTAGTTTTACGGTCTTCGGAGACGCCGAGGTGCCGGAATTTAGTCCCGCAGGAGTTCTTTTACGTGCCAGTAAATCTACCGACACGAGGCTGTCGTATTTGAGCACCTTCAAATACCATCGTACTGAGCCAGGATCGAACCTGCCAAGTTGGGGTTAGAAGGCCAGCGCCTTAACCGTCTGAGCCACTCAGCCCGGCAAATCTCATGGTTCTAATGTCATCATGTCGGTATTCAAAAGTTCAACTTCTTCTGATGGGTTTGAATCTGCAATCTCGGAATCCGTAGGCAGGAACTCTACCATTGATCCACAGAGGGAGGTATTCAAGAAGTAAGTTAACTTTTCTATACATTTATTCAAGGGCTTCCCTTAATTGTTTTATAAAATCTTTCAAAATTTTAACCACAGGTAATGTAGACCCATGGTGTGTCACACCTAATGGCACCACTCACAGGTAACACAAACCTATGGTGTTTTCCACTGACTGCACTACTGACGGTGAATAATTATATCACATAAAACATTATATTCTTTCTCTCTTTTTTTCTTAATCTGCTTACCCTCCAGGGTTGGTTTTTCCCTCAAACTCAGCGAGGGATCCCACCTCTACCGCCTCATGTGCAGTGTCCTGGAGCTTCAGATTCTGGGTCGGGGGATACAACTGGGGAGGATGACAGTACCTCGCCCAGGCGAATATGCTGATCCAGTCCAGTCCTTGACCAGCCCCGCGGTGTAGGGGGCAACGCGTCCGCTTGACACCCGGCGGTCCCGGGTGCGATTCCCGGTCGGGTCATGGGTTTTTAATTGTAATGGTTAATATCCTTGACCTGGGGACTGGGTGTTTGTGACTTCTTTATACTTCCTTTCCTCACACACAACATTCCACACTACCGCCATTCCATTTACACGCAGGTTCATACAATATGGTGCCAGTAGGGGCAAAAGATCCACATGGGTCGTCGCCCTCAACAAATAGCATTAAAAGAAATGCCTAGTGCTTCAGGTGTTGCCAGTTGAAAATCGGACTAGTCTCCTTAATATGCCCTTGTCTTACATTCGGACATAATGTGCTGAATAGACTGTATGGAGCGCCACATCCTCACCGAGGAGATAAATCTTGTCCCACTTATAAAAAGATTCAGCATGTGTTCCATGATTGACCCCAAACGTGCTAACAGCAGTTCTAATATTCCTCAGAAGATAAAAAAGGACTGTTTCTTTTTACATAGAGCTATAGTTGAAGGCTGGTCTTTAACCGCCATTCTTCTTGTCGCCACCAAGTTCCCTCATAAACCGGGCGAGTTTCCGTGGGGTTAGGGGAACGCAGCTGTGAGCTTGCATCCGGGAAATAATGGGTTCGAACCCCACTGACGGCAGCCCTGAAGATGGTTTTCCGCGGTTTCCCATTTTCACCCCTTAATTAAGGCATAGCCACTTTCTTCCCACTCCTAGGCCTTTCCTCTCCCATTGTTCCTAAGACCTATCTGTGACGGTGCGACGTAAAGCAGCTTGTAAAAAGAAATCCCTCACAACAGCAGTGACGCTGAGATGCCCTGACCTGCTACACCAACACCATTATCCAGTTACTCAGTTGAACACTATTAACGACGGGCTGTTAGCTCTACCTCAGAACCTCTAATAGAAAGCTCTCAGCCCAGGCAGTGCTACCATTTCTGTTGGCGCGTGCTCCATTAACTCCATTACTCTGGGAAGTAACTTCTTTAATAATAATAATAATAATAATAATAATAATAATAATAATAATAATAATAATAGCAATAAGGGTTAATGAGGCACAATCAGGCGTTTTAAATAATCAACATCCCCTAGCATGAAACACCATGCAAAATTCTTTGAACTTGTAGGTTGAAAAGAATAAGAAACATTGATTCTCTTTTGATTCTGAGGTAACGACTGTGATATTCTCAGCTTTAAAATCAACAAGGAAACTGCTCTGGGTGGTCGAGTGTGTTCATGGACTTGGTATAGAGGTAGGCTGAAATCTAAAGCTGGTGAATGTCGATACGGATCTCCGTAGTTCTTTCACTACAGGGTCTGGCATAGGCCGGATGGGAACTTTCTTGTTTATATTGATGATAATCACTATTTTATAGATGAGCTGCAGTGATCTGTACATTCAGATTTTTACTGAAAGAATCAACGTTAGGCTTTCGATAAAAACAAGAGTTTTAACTAATCCCTCATCGTCATAGCCGAGCAAGTCACCACGCGTTTTCGGTTATCAGCTTGGATTCGGGAGATAGTAGGTTCCAACACCCCCTTCCCTCCAACTGAAAATATTTTTCCGTGGTTCCCAATTTTCACACCAGGCAAAGGGTGGGTCTGTACCTTAATTAAGGCCACGGTCACTTTCCACTCCTATCCCTTTCCTATTCCATCGTCGCCGTAAGAGAGATGGTGCGACGTAAGGCAAAATTGAAAAAAATAATGTCATCCCTCAACTTCCTAGATTCTTTTCAGAGATTAATTCGCCCGTTGAAATGAATATTTGAGTGACCTTCTCTGAGAGTAATGGCCATTAGAGGTGCGATGGTGATCAGATAATCGTCATCTCGTGTACCTCTGGTGAAGAGAATTTGACGTTTAAACTCGCACTCTTTACACTGATCACAGGGCAGAGGAATATTTTTTTGGGGGGTTATAACTAAAGCCCACATTTACAGGACCCGTAACGCTCAGCCAACTCGCTTGGTTTATATTGATAGGACATTTAGTCTAATCCACAATATTAAATACTCAAAGCGGGTAAACTGTTCATATTTCCATCAGACTGCCATCCAATAACGTAATGATTTGTCGCAAGGTTTAGGATTCCTTTCCATTATTAGACAACATTAGTGGAAAGCATATTACAGCCTGCTCCAAATTACACCCAGAGGTGCTACATTTATCCCAATAATAAGAACATAATTCAAGATTAATGACTCTAGAGTAACAAACGTATTTCTTCTTTTGTTTCTTTCAAATCTCAACTGATGAAAGTTATTTGTCTAAAGTAAGGTGTGATATTAAAAAAGTATTTAAGATTTTCATTTAAAGTAATCTCTCTTCAACATTACAAAGAGGTGCTGATATGGAAGTAATTTCTTGATGACAAATCAGTGGATTACTGTGTCCATGCGCACGTTTATACGTGAAATAGTCAATATTTGCCCGTGGTAGCAGTTATATCCTTAATTCATCTTGTGTCTACATCAGTGTTTACCTCGCCTAATGAAATATGCTCCGCTGCTTGGTAGCACACAGCGGACACATCGCTATCAGCGCAATATCGGAATTAACCGTCACTTTACCATTTGATGCAGCACCTGTACGGAGTGTTTACGAAGCAATGGGTGAAATGAAACCTTAGCCATTCATTTTAGACGTAAGAGCTATGACCTGGATGTTAGACCCCTTAAGATAATAATAATAATAATAATAATAATAATAATAATAATAATAATAATAATAATAATAATAATAATAATAATAATAATAATACTGGCGGGACCTAGTGTTTACACTGCACTATGTCTTCTGGTATGGGCTAGAGCAATTTTGTTACTTTCTTTGATCTGTCTCAGCTTTATCCTTGGCTTTGACAAAATGAAAGTGACTGAAGTATGAGTGATGCTAGTAATGCCATTCCATCTGCAGCCAGTCCCTGCTATGAATGATGTGAAAATATTGCTCATAGGGTCGGTTGGTGCGTGCATTTCAGTGGGCTTGGCAGACTGATGTGTAATAGCAACTTCTGTCTCAGTGAGGAAAGCAACGGGAAACTACCTCACTCCTCATTTCCCTAGTACGCCTCTTCATTGACGCCTAGGGCATCTATGACAACTGATGGCGGAGCTGTTGAGGATCCAACCAGCCTTTGGGCTGAGGACTATACATACATCGTAGGCTGAATGATCAGCGTAATGCACTTCGATCCAAAGGGCCCTGAGTTTGATTCCCGGGCGAGTCGTGGATTTTAACAGCATCTGGTCAATTCCTCTAGCTCGGGGGATGAGCATACTTTTCTTTTTTAATTTACATCTTCTTTTACACAGAAGGCATCACATCATAAACCGCCACAGAAACACGGAATAGTGCATACTTCTTCCACATAGGATTGGCGGTGGAAAAGCCACCCGGCAGTAAAACTGTGCTTAATCCACATATAGTGCCGACTCCAAGTAGTTATTAAAAGACCATGAAAAATATAATAATAATAATAATAATAATAATAATAATAATAATAATAATAATAATAATAATAATAATAATAATAATAATAATAATAATAGTAATAATAATAATAATGGCAGGTAAAGAGCTAAGGATTACTCCCAAACACCGGTGGACAATGAGGAATTAATAGATTCCTATTCTCTGTAAAATATTGTCCACATAACCAGCTATGTAACATAGCTGCAAAAATAAATCTGTTTTCAAGAAAAACAAACTTCAACGTTTTTTTTAAATTTACTGGTTTATAGAGTTATCGATGTTGTAGTGGGAGAGAAAACGAGTCAATGGGGACAAGAAATATTGTAGATATTTTATACAGGGTAAATCGCCTAAAACGTGTACCCCAAATATTTCTGAAATGGAAGGTTCTTGTGATGTGTTGTTTTCATGGAAATGAAGTGTGACCAAGGGCTCATGTTCATGAGCATTAAGATAAGGTACACTAGATATAATGTATTTAGTGATGAAGCAACATTTACAGATCATGACCAAGTAAACCTCCGAAACACGCACTATTGGTCCGTAAACAATCCCCATTGGATTCGTCAGGGTCCATGGTGTTTAAATGTGTGGTGTGGAATGGTGCCTGTTGCCATTTCTTGATGGATGCAGTATTTTTATATCTGTCTCTTGGCACAGGCCAGAGCAAAGTGTAGCTTCCACCGAAGTCCCAGTCTCATCCATGGCTGTGACAATATGGAAGCTGCTGGGGTATGGGTGGTGATGAGAAATGACATTTGGGGCACAACTAGTGTCCGAGTGTTATGAAAGGTGTTGCTCATAGGATCAGTCGTGCTGCAGTGGCAACGTCTGGTCCAGTGAGGAAAGCAATGGCAAACTACCTCACTCCTCATCTTGCCTAGTACGCCTCATTTGGGCTCTGCCATTGGTTTTTGTGGTTTTCCTATAACTGCATAGCTTTTGGTGGTGCTATTTGAGGATCCAACCAGCCTCTGGGCTGATGACCTAACAGACAGTGGAACAGTGAACCACCAGTTCATAGGCCCAATTTTATAGAAGGAACACTAGATTCACAAAAATATCTTGACCTCCTAACAGATCTGCTTCCACGGATGTTAGAAGACGTTCCGCTACAGAGTTGAGGAGCATGTGGTATCAGCTGTCCAGCGCATAGTACTCGAGTTCTATAGCTTGTCTTCACCGATTATTTCTAAATGGTTCGATTAGTCGAAGGAGAGCACATTAGATTCCTATCGATTTCTTCCTCTCGGGAAAGCTGAAAGACACTGTTTTCAAAGACTTACGACTACACTAGATATGAAACGACGTTATTGCTGTCTGGGCTGAAATTTCTGATGAAATGCTAGAATGTGTGCATCAGACTGGAAGCTTGTATTGAAGGCTGATGATCGCCATTTTGAACACAATTATTATTTAGAATCCAAAGAATGTGTTCATTCACTGTTTTTCTTATGTTAGTGTTGATGCATGGAGCAGACAACTGCCGCTATTTATAATTTGCAAACTACGATAGATTGTAAACTACTTGTACTAGAATCCTAAAGTTCGAATTTACTATTGTTTTGTACTATTAATTGGCATTGTTTCACTTGAAAAATATACCTTCAAAATAAATTCACATTCTAATAATTACTGAAATCTGTGTATGGGCTACAATTATGTGCCCGTGCTTACACTTAATTTCTGTGGAAAAAGCACATCAATAGCACCTTCCATTCCAGAAATAATTAGGATGCAAGTTTGAAGTGATTCCTCCTGTATATTGTAAATATCATGCCACAGATTTAGTTCTGTCAGTTCTGGACTTCCACTGATTTACAGTTTTACCACATATCCGTTCACGATCAGCTTTCCAAAATTCCGATTCCTAAAATTTGGTTTTCCTAACGATCACTTCCCCTAAAACATACATACATACATACATACATACATACATACATACATACATACATACATACATACATACATACATACATACATACATACATACATACATACATACATACATACATACATACATACATACATACATACATGTGCCATTTCACCGTTCTATAGTTACTATATTTGGAATAAAAATGGCGCTTCGGCTATTAGCGGGTCAGAATAAAAACAATTAACAGCTGTATGAATTGAAGAGATGATAAATTCAACCGGCAATCACAGAAGGAATTTTTTTTTTAGAAGGCAGTGCGAAAGAATGACGAGAGCGGATTATTTAAATCCATTATTGAAAAAAAAATCTTCCATTAAAGAAAGGATTCTTAATTGAGCACTACACCAAGAAAGACGGAATCGCGTAAAGAAACCCAGTAATAATTGGAGAGTTTAGTCTACTGTTAGAGATAAGATCAAGTCCACGATAACCCGCCGAACACCAGCTGTAATTGACATATACGTGAGATAAAAGACCAGCTGATAAGAAACGTCAAGTTGGAGCTTCACTACGTCACGGTTGGGCTCGGAACATTTTATTTGCCCGATACTGCATAACATCAAGAGAACTGAAGTAGACGGAACAGAGTGCAATCCTTAAAGCACATAAAATTCATAACGTTTCGGCGAGCAAGGCAGTTTGAAACAAGACGATATTTAGAGTCTTATAGGCAAATTAAGCGGAACAGAAAACAAATATACTGACCACATTAGCATTACTAAGCAGATTACCATGTATAAATCCACTAATGCCTTGTATTATTCTGTCCTTGATGCAATGAAGGCCATCATGATGTTCTAAGAAGCTGAGGCGAGGACTACTCTGGCTATGGTAACGCTTGACGAGATGGATGATCCAGGAGGATAATAGTCAGCTGTGATGACGAGATGATTCCTTATTACTTAAGCCGAACCAGGGAGCAAGACCTACCATCCCATGACGATCAACAACGAGATGGAAGCCAGATCCAATAAGCAAAGATAAGTCCCCATTTAAGTCGTATCGTAAGTAGAAAACCTTATTCTTTGGGTTAATGTATAATATTTGTAGAAACATTTTGTGTGCGTAATTAATATACGTGTGTGTGTTCACAAGGAAATAGGTATTCATCCAAAGTTACCGTAATTTCCAAACATAGGCGTTAAAGTACCAGTGAAATGCCGTTCGTAAGTTTGTCTATATGATAGTGGAGAAGTGATTGATATTTTTCATAATTTGTTGTCAGTGAAATATTAGAGTATTATGAGGAACCTAATATTTATATGCATGATGGTTTTGACTAAGAGCAAGCGTAAAGATCGTATTTAGGGAGTATTACAAGGAAATTTGATGGCACAATTTTAAGGTTACAGTGTACTATTTATTTGATACTATGACAGTAATGGTAATGAATATATATATATGTGCAGGTGATAGTACATATGTTGTGTTTTGATGGAATGAGTGCTTCAGTTATAAATGTTACGCGATAATGGAAGTGTTAAATAATGAATATAGTTAGCATATGAATTGCTAGTGTATTTTGATGGTGATAGTTACTGTTATTTAAGGTGCCGGTCATAGTATTTCTTCGAGAGATGGTAGTATGTGTGGGTTGCACATGCTAAGGTGTCGGTAGTGAAACGTACTGTTTCTGATTGCTATTTTATTCCCTAATATATATATATGATACAGTTTAGAATACGATCTTAATGCCATCACTAAAGAATTAATTGAATAAGTAGGATCTTCGAAGAGCCGAGAGATCACTTACATAAACATTTAGACCTTCACTGACATAACTACGACTGTTTTCATATATTCTCACTTACGGCAAGTCAGTTCACGATTTATTTATTACTCTTTTGGAGCAATATTAGACATCACTGGTAACTTAGACTTTCATATGTGGATTTTAGGTGAAAATAGAGTCTTCCTATGTGTCAGTTTTTCCACACATGGTATTTCGTTGGAATAGTAATCGTAATGTACTTGGAAATGTTATGGTAAGTCATATACGCACTTTAGCTGGAATTTAACCATGAATTAGAAGAATAATTGAATAATTTAGCAATGTAATCCTTACGATGGAAATAATTTGAAAATGCTTACGACTTAAAGTGGACTTAGTTTTGCTTATATGGAGGCTAGTTGGTACAAAATATGAAACATTGAACAAATTGAAACTTCGAATAGAGTAAATACCTAAGGATCAGACAGTAATCTTTTCACACGATTTTTCTACTGTGCGTGGACATTGAGATGAACTGTTTTCAACCGAGTGATATACATTTCTGTAATTGTATGTGAATTTAATTCAGGCAATTGAATCTTGATGATTTCGAGAAGCAACTTAGCTTAATATTCAGAGATTCCAGATCTTAATTAATTAATTAATTAATTAATTGATTGAGTGATTAATTATTGGCCATTTTCTTTGCGTTTTCCTCATTTTCCAATTGAACTTTAATTTGAATTGTATATAGTAGGAATATAGTTTATTTTACTTAGAACTTTCGGATGCATCCAAATAATTCTTTCATTACAAACATTATAATAATTATAATTATTGCAATTATCCAACTTTTACAATTATGATGAGTAATTTTACTTATTATATGATTTAATTATTTTTCTTTTCATTTGAGTCCCTTGGTAACTACTTAGTTATATTACAAATTTTCGATAGGCTAAGATTATGAGTCAGATGAATAAGGCCTAAGTTCATTTATTTATTTATTTATCAGAGGTTTTCCCAAACCTATTTCTTCAAGACAACATCTATATTATTGAGAAACTGATTGAATAGGAAACCTGCTATACTGTATAAATGATTTTCAAGGTAATCAACGTTTATTCCAATTCATCCATAAATCAATTTATGAATAAAAGCTGAGTAGAGTAATATTGAATTCTTTCAATGTCTGCTTAGAATAAGTACTAGATATAAGCTTGGAATGATTAATTTTCATTGCGGTCATGATGATATCATGTACGGTGTTCTTGGCAAGCCACGATAATCTGATTTTTGCGATAAAATTTGGTATCAAAAATATACGGTAACCGACTAATAGCGTGTTGAAGACGTTCATCTACGTAGGTTGGTATTTACCGTAGGCCGTCGGTGTTTCTTTCTCACGCGGAACTCACAACCCAAGAATATTCGGCAGATGAAAGTATTATCAAGAGCTAGTCTGGAAACTCGTGTAGTCAACCTGGACGCGGGATGGTGCATGTAGTTAATTGGCTGCCCAACTGCGGGGCAATTCAAGAGAAAGACACCGTGGGAGTAATCTGTAGCAAATATAGGAGGACACTGTGGAGCAAAATGTTGCTAAAACATGTAGTAATTGATGCCGCAATAGTGGAATAATTCAAGAGAAAAACACCGTGGGAGAGAGATGTTGGTTATCAAACCATATTCATATGATGCTACGTCATATTCAGAATGAAGAGAAAGATATTAAGGTCAAGAAATGGAGTTGTTGAGTATTGTAGAATTACACAAACATGTGGCAATTTCAAATTTTACTGAAAGAGCCTTGATAAGAAGGAAAGGTATATTTTAGGAGTTGATTCACAGAAGATTTTGAATGTATGGACCAGATGATGGAGTGAAAATGGAGGTATCATGCAAAATTTAGTCATATCTGATAAAAAGAAATTGTCGTTTTACCAGATATTATATTGGGATTGAAGAAAGCACAGCAAAAGTGGACTGTGAAATCGAATAGATGCCCAATAATAATAATAATCAGAAGTAAGAGGGGAGAGAAACGGATGGATGAGAGGAAGAAAATATTTCAGGATGGCTAGAAAAAAATCGAATTTCTGTCCAGAGGAAGCTGAAGTAGAATATGAGGACTTTATAATTGTAAATATAAAACATTGTAAGTGAATGTAAGGGATGTTACTAACATGTTGGTCACCATTTATTATGAAATAACTTAGATATTGGAAGTAGATGATAAGTTGAGTTATTTGAATTTTTTTTTAATTATTTAGGCCAGAATTAGGATTTGGAATCTTAGTCATTAAGGTAAATGTTTCATATTTTGTGGAGTAATTGGGTCATCCTCGTAAGCAAAGCCTAGTCAGAGTAGTTAAGCCTATATTTGAGCATTGTATCAGTACAGTTGAGTGAGTAAGGATAAGAATATTTGTGAATATTGAACTATAGAGGAATTAGGGCAGAATTAGAGTATTTTCTGAAATAATAGAGAATTCGGAGATAATACGTAAGAGTAAAGATGTCAACATTGAGTCAATTAAAAGCACAATTTGAAGAGTACCAGAGAGTACAGGAGGAGAAGCAAGAAAAATACCAGAAAGAGCAGAAAGAAGAGCGACAGGGAATGTTGCAAGCCATAAAGCAAATGATGGAAGAAAACCGAAAGCGCGATAAGGAAGAACAGGAAGAGAAGGAGAGAAAACAGAAGGAGGAACAGGAAGAAAAGGAGAAGAGGCAGGAAGAGAAGGAGAGAAAACAGAAGGAAGAACAGGAAGAGAAGGAGAGAAAACAGAAGGAAGAACAGGAAGAGAAGGAGAGAAAACAGAAGGAAGAACAGGAAGAGAAGGAGAGGAAGCAAGAAGAAAAACATAAACAAATGATGGAAGAAATTATTCATAAACAGGAAGAAAGGGAGAAGAAGCAAGAAGAGAAACAGAAGCAAATGATGGAAGAAATTATCAATAAACAGGAAGAAAGGGAGAAGAAGCAAGAAGAGACGCAGAAGCAGATGATGGAGGAGATGAAGCAAGAAATGAAGCAGGAGATGAAGGAAGAGATGAAGAAAGGTCATCAAGAACAGAAGGAAGAGTTGATCAAATATCAGAAGAAGATGGAAGAGGTAACTAGGGAGCGAGAAGAAAGACGCGAAATAATAATAACGGAAATGAAAGAAGAGATCTTAAAAATAGGATCAGAAATGGGCAAGATCAAGAGCCACATGGAGGAATGGAAAGCAGAGATTAGTGGAAAAGTGGAAGAGAAAAACCAGAAAATACAAGATGAAATAAATGACATCAAGAAAGAGATGATAGGGAACAATAACTATTTACAATCTCTGAAGGAGAATGAGATAAAGAGCCTGACAGACAACGTGGAGAAATTGCATATAGATTCCCAAGAGAAATGGAAACAATGTGAGGAGAAGATTGGGGAATTAAGCAGCGAAATACAGACAACGAATGCTGATTTGGAAAAGAAATACGAACAAGCTGCAGATCAGATCGGAAATAAAATAGCGGAAATAAAAGATGAGATCGAGCACAACAAAGAAGAGCTAAATCAGAGAATAAGTAAATCTGAGGAAGGCTTTCGGCTGATACAAGCTCAAATACAAGAGATCAGGGATGAAGAACATGGAAGGACCGTTCCATTATCCAATGACGAAGGTCGTAAGAATGTGGAATTTCAGATGAATGAGAGGGAAAATGCAGGAATACCGGTTACACGTTCGAATCATAGTATTGCGGAAAGGAATACAGAGAGTGGAAGTAGTGGGAGCCCTACTATAATAAATGTAATAAAGACATTTGACGATAGGCCTAAACATTTTAATAACACCACGAGTATGTCACCGAAACGTTTCCTTCGGGAGATGGATGATTATTTTAGAGAGCATGGTATCCCAGAAGAGAAAAAACTAAAAATAGTAGAAAAACACTTGGACGCAAATCCTAGTTTGTGGTTCCAAGCTTTCAAATATACTTTCCACGAGTACAGCGATTTTAAAACAGCATTCTTGCAACGCTTCTGGAATCCAGACATTCAGCACAACTTACGCTTAGAACTCTATTCTCGTAAATATGCTTCAAATGGTCAAACAGGGTTCAGCGATTTCTTCGCCCACCAATTTTATCGTTTTCAGGACCTGGATTCACCACCCAGCGAACTCGAAGCAATTAAAACTATACAACGTCAATTTCCGTTAGATGTTCAACGATTACTAGCTACTGCTAACCCGGTAACGGCTGTACAAATGGAGACAACACTAAGACAGATTGACATGACTACGGTACCACATCCTCACAGGATAGCTAGGAATGGTTACAGTGAAGAAACTGTTAACATACTTACGCAAGGTGACACAAGTAGAAATACCCTAGAAGAACACAGAAACATAAATAGAAAAAGACAATGGGGCAATCCAGAAAATGGAAGAAAGGAAGAAGAAAAATGTCATTGCAGGAGAGGAACCTATGGTCAAGGGACATATATGGGAAATAGAAGGTATAAGCCCAATATGCGACCGAGGAACCAGTACCGAGATGGCAGAGGAAGAAATAATTTCAGAGAGAGACCCCGATATGAAAGAAGGAATGTTAGGGATACACAAGAAAAGCAAAGTTACAACCGAAGATACATTCAAGAACTGAATGAGGCCCGAAATGATAAAATTAAATGGGAAAAGGCTATCAGAGATCAGGACGTAAATACTGATGTGGAAGGAGCTGAGAGTCTTGAATTACAAAGATTCAAGAAGCGAAGACAAGAAGAACAGGCGCTCAATCCCAACACAAAAGAATTTGAATACAGGGGAGAGAGTGAAAGACCGACAAGCAAAAAAAAAAACGCCGATTTCGAATTAGAAGGTGAAATTGAAAATGTAGAAAACGCGGGAAATTTCAAAATTAATAGTTATTTTGTAACGCAGGTAGATTCGTGGGAGATTGATTCTGAAGAATTGGTTAAGGACTTAACACAACATCACATCAAGAAAAGATATAATTTACCTATTATAGTCGCAAGAATAGGAGAGCTTAAAGTACATTGTCTTGTGGATTCTGGAGCCAGTATCAGTGTGTTATCCAAAGAGCTTTTCCAAGACATGAATAAAAGAATGAAACTGCTTACGATCCCAGTGTCAAAAATTAAGATACGGGGTATTGTACCTGACAAGACAGTGGAGTGTGATGTACAAACATATCTGGAGATTAATATAGGAAACAGAAATTTTGAACACCCATTTGTAGTCATGAACCGGATCAAGTATAACGTCATACTAGGAATAGATTTTATGACAGTCACAGGAATGACCATTGACATGGAGAAACAAGAGATAAGATTTCCTATTTGAGATGGGAATTAAACATGTTCTATGTTCAATAAGACATCCAGCATCCAACCCAGTCGAAAGATATATGAAAGAAATAGCCAAATTTTGCCGGATATACTGTTCCAAGCAACACTGGAAGTGGATAGATGTGCTTGAGAGAATTGAAGAAAGTATTAATAACACTGTCCACGAATCCACCGGCCAAATTACAAAGGTTATTCATTACAACATTAAACCTGAGAGACCATGGGACAAGATAATTCAGTTACCTACCGAACCAAGCTTAGACCAAGATAAGCTGAACCAACTAGTTCGAGAGAGGCTATATAAACAATCCCAAAGGAGACTGAGGAGGATACAACACAAGAAGTTCCATCCTGAATTGAGGAAAGGCGACCTTATATTAGTAAGGAAGCCAGCAATCTCGAACGTATCCACTAAAATATTTGCAAAGTTCATACATTTATTCGATGGACCATTTGTTATACATCGGTCATTTGGAAACAACGCTTATGAAGTTCACGATCTGAATGGTAGAAGTAAAGGAATACACAATGCGGCAAATATTAAATTATATTACAAGGAACAAAGGTATTAGGATCCATCAAATGACGTAGTTAAATAAGGAATGAGAAGTGGAATGGCTTATGAGAAGAACGAACTAATCCAATTAAAAAAAAAAACTTACAGTAATGCTCTCAAATTTTTAACTATGAACAGTGAAAAGTCCCATTTATGATCTTAGAAATATATAGGATAAATATATAGCAAGCCATATATTTAAGTCAACGTGGGAGGAGTAAATGTGCCATTTCACCGTTCTATAGTTACTATATTTGGAATAAAAATGGCGCTTCGGCTATTAGCGGGTCAGAATAAAAACAATTAACAGCTGTATGAATTGAAGAGATGATAAATTCAACCGGCAATCACAGAAGGAATTTTTTTTTAGAAGGCAGTGCGAAAGAATGACGAGAGCGGATTATTTAAATCCATTATTGAAAAAAAAATCTTCCATTAAAGAAAGGATTCTTAATTGAGCACTACACCAAGAAAGACGGAATCGCGTAAAGAAACCCAGTAATAATTGGAGAGTTTAGTCTACTGTTAGAGATAAGATCAAGTCCACGATAACCCGCCGAACACCAGCTGTAATTGACATATACGTGAGATAAAAGACCAGCTGATAAGAAACGTCAAGTTGGAGCTTCACTACGTCACGGTTGGGCTCGGAACATTTTATTTGCCCGATACTGCATAACATCAAGAGAACTGAAGTAGACGGAACAGAGTGCAATCCTTAAAGCACATAAAATTCATAACGTTTCGGCGAGCAAGGCAGTTTGAAACAAGACGATATTTAGAGTCTTATAGGCAAATTAAGCGGAACAGAAAACAAATATACTGACCACATTAGCATTACTAAGCAGATTACCATGTATAAATCCACTAATGCCTTGTATTATTCTGTCCTTGATGCAATGAAGGCCATCATGATGTTCTAAGAAGCTGAGGCGAGGACTACTCTGGCTATGGTAACGCTTGACGAGATGGATGATCCAGGAGGATAATAGTCAGCTGTGATGACGAGATGATTCCTTATTACTTAAGCCGAACCAGGGAGCAAGACCTACCATCCCATGACGATCAACAACGAGATGGAAGCCAGATCCAATAAGCAAAGATAAGTCCCCATTTAAGTCGTATCGTAAGTAGAAAACCTTATTCTTTGGGTTAATGTATAATATTTGTAGTAACATTTTGTGTGCGTAATTAATATACGTGTGTGTGTTCACAAGGAAATAGGTATTCATCCAAAGTTAGTGTAATTTCCAAACATAGGCGTTAAAGTACCAGTGAAATGCCGTTCGTAAGTTTGTCTATATGATAGTGGAGAAGTGATTGATATTTTTCATAATTTGTTGTCAGTGAAATATTAGAGTATTATGAGGAACCTAATATTTATATGCATGATGGTTTTGACTAAGAGCAAGCGTAAAGATCGTATTTAGGGAGTATTACAAGGAAATTTGATGGCACAATTTTAAGGTTACAGTGTACTATTTATTTGATACTATGACAGTAATGGTAATGAATATATATATATGTGCAGGTGATAGTACATATGTTGTGTTTTGATGGAATGAGTGCTTCAGTTATAAATGTTACGCGATAATGGAAGTGTTAAATAATGAATATAGTTAGCATATGAATTGCTAGTGTATTTTGATGGTGATAGTTACTGTTATTTAAGGTGCCGGTCATAGTATTTCTTCGAGAGATGGTAGTATGTGTGGGTTGCACATGCTAAGGTGTCGGTAGTGAAACGTACTGTTTCTGATTGCTATTTTATTCCCTAATATATATATATGATACAGTTTAGAATACGATCTTAATGCCATCACTAAAGAATTAATTGAATAAGTAGGATCTTCGAAGAGCCGAGAGATCACTTACATAAACATTTAGACCTTCACTGACATAACTACGACTGTTTTCATATATTCTCACTTACGGCAAGTCAGTTCACGATTTATTTATTACTCTTTTGGAGCAATATTAGACATCACTGGTAACTTAGACTTTCATATGTGGATTTTAGGTGAAAATAGAGTCTTCCTATGTGTCAGTTTTTCCACACATGGTATTTCGTTGGAATAGTAATCGTAATGTACTTGGAAATGTTATGGTAAGTCATATACGCACTTTAGCTGGAATTTAACCATGAATTAGAAGAATAATTGAATAATTTAGCAATGTAATCCTTACGATGGAAATAATTTGAAAATGCTTACGACTTAAAGTGGACTTAGTTTTGCTTATATGGAGGCTAGTTGGTACAAAATATGAAACATTGAACAAATTGAAACTTCGAATAGAGTAAATACCTAAGGATCAGACAGTAATCTTTTCACACGATTTTTCTACTGTGCGTGGACATTGAGATGAACTGTTTTCAACCGAGTGATATACATTTCTGTAATTGTATGTGAATTTAATTCAGGCAATTGAATCTTGATGATTTCGAGAAGCAACTTAGCTTAATATTCAGAGATTCCAGATCTTAATTAATTAATTAATTAATTGATTGAGTGATTAATTATTGGCCATTTTCTTTGCGTTTTCCTCATTTTCCAATTGAACTTTAATTTGAATTGTATATAGTAGGAATATAGTTTATTTTACTTAGAACTTTCGGATGCATCCAAATAATTCTTTCATTACAAACATTATAATAATTATAATTATTGCAATTATCCAACTTTTACAATTATGATGAGTAATTTTACTTATTATATGATTTAATTATTTTTCTTTTCATTTGAGTCCCTTGGTAACTACTTAGTTATATTACAAATTTTCGATAGGCTAAGATTATGAGTCAGATGAATAAGGCCTAAGTTCATTTATTTATTTATTTATCAGAGGTTTTCCCAAACCTATTTCTTCAAGACAACATCTATATTATTGAGAAACTGATTGAATAGGAAACCTGCTATACTGTATAAATGATTTTCAAGGTAATCAACGTTTATTCCAATTCATCCATAAATCAATTTATGAATAAAAGCTGAGTAGAGTAATATTGAATTCTTTCAATGTCTGCTTAGAATAAGTACTAGATATAAGCTTGGAATGATTAATTTTCATTGCGGTCATGATGATATCATGTACGGTGTTCTTGGCAAGCCACGATAATCTGATTTTTGCGATAAAATTTGGTATCAAAAATATACGGTAACCGACTAATAGCGTGTTGAAGACGTTCATCTACGTAGGTTGGTATTTACCGTAGGCCGTCGGTGTTTCTTTCTCACGCGGAACTCACAACCCAAGAATATTCGGCAGATGAAAGTATTATCAAGAGCTAGTCTGGAAACTCGTGTAGTCAACCTGGACGCGGGATGGTGCAATACATACATACATACATACATAGATCCTCTGTTTTCAAGTAGCTCTGACGTCACTTAATCCCATACCTCTTATGTTTAAATTGTTAACAACCAAGTCTAACCATCGTCGTCTTGTTGTACCTCAACTTCTCTTACCCTCCATGGCCGAGTCCATTATTTTCCTAGGTATCCTATCCTGCTCCATTCGCCTCGCATGATCTCACCACCAAAGCCGGTCTATACACAGAGCTTCATCCACGGAGTTCATTTCTTACTTAGCTTTTATGTCCTCATTCCGAGTACCTTCCTCCCATTGTTCCCACCGGTTTGTATCTGCAATATTTTTTGCTACTTTCATGTCCGTTACTTCTAGTTTATCTATAAGATATCCTTAGTCTTTCCGAAAGCAGACCGGTGTGAAGATATTCCGTTCGAGAGCAGACTTCCTTATTATGGAATAACGTTGATTGCTTTGTATATTACCATCTTGGGAGAATACACATCCTTATTGAAATGATCCACCAGATCCAGTATCCTATTTCCTACTTGTCATTTAATTCTATATGTTTCTTCCTTATTGACACCGTTTTCATCTTGGAAATGCCAATGTTCACTTCATACTCAGTGAACTTCTTTTCAGGTTCCAAAATATTTCATTGCAGGATTTCTGCAAAGTTTGCAA